>NW_017096973.1:0-28385 GCF_001412225.1 Nicrophorus vespilloides
TTCAACAGCTCATAGCAAACGACTCGATGACAGCACTAAGACGTATGTAGGCACGTTGGAAAGGTGAAATATTCAGCTTTCATACGAGTGGTCGATTATGTAAATATCTTAAGGGGTTGATAAGAAAATTACGAAAAACTGTAAAAACTGAATAAAAATCGGGAAAAAAATGTTCTTCAGCCTATGACAGGCGACTCGATGATACTACAAAGATGTGTTTATGCGCGTTGGAAAGGTGAGATATTCAGCTTTCATACGAGTGGTCGATGATGAAATTATCTTTAGGGGTTGTCGAGAAATTCACAAAAAAATCATCGTTTCTCTGTTTTTTTCAATTTCTACAGCTCATAACAGGCGACTCTGGGGTAGTACGAAAATGTTAGTGGTCTCTTTGGAACGGTGAGACATTCAGCTTTCATACGAGTGGTCGATGATATAATTATCTTAAGGGGTTGTTTTCGAAAAACCGAAAAGGCTGAAAAAAATCGAGAAAACATCTGAATTAATTACACTAAATTGAAACATTTTGCGTCAATATTTTATATTCACTAATTGTCGTAAAAATGATGATCAACTGACAAAGTTGTCAGTGTCACCGTGTGGTGTGTTTGGTTCAAAGTTGGAATGCGCGAAACATGGATTTCCCTGTGTTAAAATGCTTCCAGAACGAATAAGTGAGTGTTTTTCTTTCAATCCTCATTTCATACTAATCCGCAGATTATGTTAATTTTGCGCATTGATGAGTAAATGTAAATTATAGTATTTAAATGTAGAAAAACTTATTCGAATGCAGAAGATTTCTAGTTGTTTTCTGCTCGAACACATACGTTTCTTATAGAAATACGTTATCAATATTTTAAAATATTGAAGAATAGATAGAAATAGATAGATTGTTTGATTTGTTAAATATGTAATTGTATATTTCTGAGAGAATTCAAGTAAAAGTAGAGAGTTTCAAGCTCGTAATATTTAGGTAATTTTCTTATCGCGTTGCGTTTTTAATTAGAAAGCTGCAATGCAGTGTTGCTTGCACACTTTTGAAATTATTGATTATGATTTTATCACATATATTATTAATAAATAAAACGATGATGATGATCATCAGACTTAGACCAGATTTTGTGATCGGTTATAGGCAACCAATATTACGCGCTATCTCTATTCGCTTAGTGAAAATGATAATATTGCAAATAAAGGAAGCGATATGTAATAATCACTGTTATGATTATGTAACAGCTATTGAACTTTGTTTGGAGATGAGTGTTATCTGTATCAGGAAGTGTATGCAATAGTGTATACACGTTCCTTATCAAATGCGGTGTGTATGCATTTAATTGGTTTGTTGACATTAATCATGCTGCCATAACAAACATTTGATGCAAAACAGAAGTGTGTAACCTTGACTACTGTTCCGTCATGTGCAGTAGCATTGTGTGATTAGAGAGACAAAGTAATGAGCTGTTCATTAGAAATCAGTTTGGTGTGAACAATATGTTTGTTGGTGCTGCAATTCCTGTTCTCGCAGCATTGCTGCTTGGGGCCAATGCACAAGTGCATTACTTTCAGCCAGAGCAGATTCATCTGAGTTTTGGTGCTACCGTAGAAGACATAGTAGTCACCTGGTCGACGTTCAATGATACCAAAGAATCAATAGTTGAGTATGGCATTGGAGGCATGGTGCTCAAAGCCTATGGAAATTCCACAGTGTTTGTCGATGGTGGCAAGAACAAGCACACGCAGTACATACACAGGGTCACCTTACCCAATCTGAATCCCAAGAGCAAATATGGTAAAGACGATTGCTGATTATTGCAGTTTGTTGAGAGGATTATTGTTATTTTCAATTGGCAGTTTACCACTGTGGCAGCAATCTGGGTTGGTCGCCGATGTTCTGGTTCAACACTGTGCAGAATGATGAGGACTGGCAGCCGAGGTTGGCCATCTACGGGGATATGGGCAATGAGAATGCACAGTCTCTGGTCAGGTTGCAGGAGGAGACCCAGAGGGGGCAATATGATGCCATATTGCACGTCGGAGATTTCGCTTATGACATGAATACTGTATGGCGTGATTCGTGATTAAGATTCTGTGTTTTATTTGGGGATGCATATTTTAGGATAACGCCGCTGTCGGGGATCAATTCATGAGGCAAATCGAGTCGATCGCCGGATATTTGCCGTACATGACGTGCCCGGGAAACCACGAAGAGAAATAGTTTGTGCTTGGAAATCTTCAATTTTTGATTCAGGCGTAATTGTTGTTTTTTTTTAGTAATTTCAGCAATTACAGAAATCGCTTTTCCATGCCGCAAGGAACGGATAACATGATGTACAGCTTCAATTTGGGTCCTCTGCATATCATAAGCATATCCACCGAGGTTTACTACTTCATGAATTACGGTTTGAAGCCTCTGGTCAATCAATACCTGTGGTTGGAGAACGATCTGGTGGAGGCGAATCTGCCGGAGAACAGGGAGAAGCGGCCGTGGATCGTCGTGATGGGTCACAGGCCGATGTACTGCAGCAACGAGGATTCCGATGATTGCACCCATCACGAAACTCTGACGAGGGTCGGTTTACCGTTCCTCCACTTCTTCGGGCTGGAGAAGTTGCTGTACGATTACGGGGTCGATCTCAACATATGGGCGCACGAGCATTCTTACGAGAGGCTCTGGCCCATCTACGATTACAAAGTGTACAACGGTTCGTACGATCGTCCGTACGTGAATCCCGGAGCTCCCGTTCACATCGTCACAGGATCAGCCGGCTGCAAGGAGGGCACGGACGGTTTCGTGGCGAACAAACCCGAATGGTCCGCGTTCAGCAACAGCGATTACGGTTACACCAGATTGAAGGCCTTCAACAAAACCCATCTGTACATCGAGCAGGTCTCCGATAACAAGTCCGGGGCTATAGTCGATTCCTTCTGGATCGTGAAGAATTTCCACGGACCGTACAAGAACTCGCAGATGGATTGGGCCAAACTGGACTCGATGCGATTGAAGAACTTTTAAATTTGGACGAAATTAGAAAAAAAATGTTTAATTTATTTTATTAGAAGACAATTTCAGTTTCGTGCATTTACCAGCACACAGCGAATATCACTATAGAAAGTTTTGAATGGAGCAATAAAGATTTCAATGCCGTTGAATTAGATTTTATTTAAACACACACATATTGGATTTACGTTATTTTGTAACTACCATAGCCATAAATGATGGTATAACTCTTGAAGAGTTTTATTGGTTGCCTACAGAATGTTTGAATTAATTGAATAGTGGGCGAGCTGTGCTGGGAACGGTAATTCTGAACCGGTTCTCGCCCGATTCCAATTAGAAGTGGCGATGCGTACGTGGAACGAGTGGCTCAAGCAATGTACCAATGCAACAGGACGTTGCTCTTCACGCTGCTGCTGCTGATGATCGTAGTGGTCCTCATCCTGACGTTCTACTACAACAGCGAGACCGAGGAGCTGGGGAACGTCGTGCTGCTGGACAACGTCGATTACGACCAGCAGCCGCAATCGTACCTCGATCACGACAGACTGTTCGATTTGCGGCTCAGGTATGACGTGAGCGGCGAGAATTGCGCGATCGGCACTCCGCTCTTCGCTGTCATTCTGGTTACCAGTTACTTTGGAAACGTGGAGACGCGCAGCGCCATCAGAAGGGCATTTCCCAAGGATTCGCTGCGCGATCTGAACGCGACGTTCGTGTTCCTGCTGGGACGGAAAAGCGATGATATGTTCGTTAAGCAGGATGCGGTGCTCGACGAGGCGCACCGGTTCGGCGACATCCTGCAAGGGAATTTCCGGGAGGCCTACAGGAACCTCACGTACAAGCATCTGATGGGCCTGAAATGGGCGTCGGAGAGATGCGCGAACGCAGAGTACGTTGTTAAGATGGACGATGATATCGTGGTGAATCTTCCCGAAATCCTGAAGGTTCTTCGCAATGTTAAATTGCCGCAGAAACTGTTGGCTGGATACATTTTGAAGGATATGGAGCCGAAGAGGGAGAAGGCGAACAAGTGGTTCGTTACGGAAGACGAGTACAGGGATAAAGTTTATCCGACTTTTCTGAGCGGTTGGTTCTACGTGACGAATCCGAAGACGAGTCGCAGCTTGGTCAGAGCTGTTCGGGGCGAGAAGTACTTTTGGATCGACGATACATTCATCACCGGAATTCTGGCGAGGAAGGTGAAGATCAAGCATTACAATTTAGGGGATTACTTCACCGTGCATCCTGAATTCCTGAGGTGTTGCATGAGCGATGTCAGCAAGTTGAGCGTCGGTTGCGAAGTGATGATCGGGCCGAACGGTGGTGACGCCAATCTGTTCTTCGAGTTCAACAGAGCGTTGGGGAAATGCTGGAAGTCTGGTAGTTGCAAGAAGAGGGATCTGCCGTTGAACAGGACCTGCGTCGCGGAGAGGGTCGTCAACTTGGGAAGGGGAACGTCTGTGATAGAAGATTACAAATTGTCTTGATGTAATATTTTGTAAATTATTATGAAAATAAAACATCTTTTCTATATATTTCCTTGCGTTTTCTTTTTCAATAATCCACAACAATCCTGTGTTCAAACATTTATGATTATTAAATCAGCGTGTTTTAAACGAAAATTCATATTTTATTCATATGTTATTATTCGAAAATCTTATAGAAATTCTTTAGGGGATAAACTTTTAGAATTTTCATAGAAATCCCATAAAAATATTATTATTATATATAAAACATTTACAAGAATTTTTCAAGCAAAGTTACAAAAGCCTTGTAGAAATTTTATAGGAATATTAATAAAAACCAAGAAAAATTTGACAAACATTTTCAGGAATGTGTTTGTTTTTGTTTCACGGTAGCTTTAATTACAAAAAAAAATTGTAGAAAAAATTACAGAAATTCTATTTTAAGTCAAATTTAAAATTAGAAATCAAGAAAATAATGGTAAAAAGTTTGCAACAAATGTCAAGATTGTTGTAATATAAATATTATACGACACAATAAAAACAAATGATTTAAATAATTATTTTGTAATTATGAAAATAAATTAATGAGGCTACGTGTATTAACTATGTTGGAGCGCGGATAGATGCCGCTGACTCTGGCTCCGTGTACGTAAGTCGTATCATAGACTGGTTCTTAAACTTAGGCTACCAGTACCAAAGCATACTTACCTGGCGTAGGGGTTACCGTGATCAACAAGGCGGTTCCCCCAGGGTGAGGCCCTACCATTGCACTACGGCTGGGCTGACCCTTGCGATTATCCCTAATGTGGATAACTCGGGCGCGAAATTTTTGGTAGTCGGGACTGCGTACGCGCTGTCCCGGTCATTTCATAATCTAAATATAATCATCACTTCTCTCTCAAGTCGGAGAGTTTAAAATCGTTTGTTTAAGCATTATTGTATGTGCTTAAAAGATGATTCTAAATGATCCAACCCCCAAGAGTTGTTGTTACTTAAGTAGGTAAACACTGTGTTGATGTGTGTCAATATTATTTGAAATGTTAGACCAGGCTTAATATGACTTAAGTCATGTTTGTCTCCTCCAACATTTTATTTAACATAACACTTGATTGAATATGAAAATGCCTATATAACTAAATTGTTTGTACAAACATAAACTTCAATAAATATAGGTTATATAAACACATTGAGAAATCGTGTTTCAAACTGGGATAACTGCAAAATGATTAATACAAATACTACAAAATAATCCAGTTATTGAACAAACTGCAATGAATTTAATATCATCAGAATAATTCAGCTTAGGTTAATCAGTCGAATGTTCTTAGTATTTCTTTGGTAATTGATAGTTAATATAACATCTTAAGAACATTACGTATCATTTTTCTGCTGCATCTTCTGACAATATAAATCTATGGTGTCGATTAGAGATTTCACGTAGTCTTTGTCGTTGTGGTCTTTGGCATTGCTAGCATCAATCTTCAGCTCGTAAGTTGGTTCAAACTCGACGAAATACTGTAATCAATCATCATAATCAATAATATTAATATATCTTTTTCCATTACAAAATCGAATTTCTTGAACATTTTTCCTACATAATCTTAACATTTTGTTATTCTTACCGCACTTGAATCCGGTATATCTTCACACTCGTCCAGTTCTGTTCCGGCAATGATGGAAGTCAGGTATGTCCAATATCGGGAACAATTCGCAAAATTGTACCCACCTAATAGAAATAGTTGAATTAATTTGATAGGTTAAATATATACTAAATCATTTGAGTACCTCCTCCCAAAAACATGGTTGGCACTTTACAACCAATGATCTCCTTCACACAATCCCCCATCGTCTTCAGCGTGACGTTGCATTGACCAATAGGATCACCTTTGATAACATCCGCCCCGCATTGTACCACCATCACCGACGGTCGAAATGTGTCATAAACCCTGTATACAAAAATGTTCACCTTGTTTACATGTAATAAGTTAACTATTAGACTGTTAGACCTTTTGAAAACGCCGTTGAAGAGTTTCCGGTAAGTCGAATTTCCGATTCCTTCTCTAAACGGAACATTCATAGTGTAGTAACGAGCATCTCCACTTCCTACATCCTCAATTGAACCAGAACCCGGGTAGAAGCCAGGTGATTTTTTATGAAAAGACAAGGTTAAGACGTCTTTGCATTTCTCGAAAGCTCCCTCAACGCCATTTCCTAAATAGCAACAATTTGTTATTGTGTATTGATGTTATTCATCTATTTTTACCGTGATGCACGTCCAAATCTATATATAAAACTCGTTCGAACTTCTTCAGCAGCTCTATTATCCCCAAAACTATATCGTTCACGTAACAAAAACCTTCAGCTGAAGATCTGCCAGTAAATTAATTAATATATTAAATTAATTGTATTTAGTTAGTACCTATGGGCATGGTGCCAACCGCCGAACCAATTGATCGCATACGGGATTCGCGTTCTGCTGAGGATCTTAGCCGCTGAGATTGTGGCTCCTCCGATCGATCCGATGAAGTCGTGCAGATCCTCCAAGGGTGGACAGTCGTAGGTCAATCCAACCCTTTCGCGCTCCTCTTCCGTGTCCTTCTCATTACCATCATCATCATCATCCAACCTTTTGATTAAATCTACGTAACTCGGGTCGTGGAAGCTCTTCAGCTCCTCTTCCGTTGCAGACACAGGCTTCACCACTCTGACCGAAGTACTATCGAGAAGTCCGAAAGATTCTATCAAATTTTGTACACGTGAACTCTGAAATTAATATAAATATAATAATAACGTTTATAGTAAAAGTAAACTAAATACGTATTTAAATTTTCAAAAATATAAATTACATAATTTCCAACAATAAGCGCCATCTGCTTTGGATTCAACGAGTAGTTTTTAGTATAGGCAACAATATGAACAATGACACAACAACATAACCTACAGTAAACATTGATGCCTATAAAAACCATTTTTTTATGAATTTACGTAAAATTTCTTAATACTTACCCTTTCGGACATCGTCGGCAATTTATTGCACTCCCTTTCCACCGATTTATCGTAAATGAATGCAACTTTCACCTCTTCCATCGTGCGAATACGATTTTCCATTTGGCGGCAAAACAACGGTTTTGTTGATGCTTTTCGAATATAAATGCACCTACTGGAATTTACCAACATTAAATGCAACTGTTCTTGTTTTTCATAGCAACCATTGATTTTTATTATAATAATATATTGAAACATTAACATTTTCAATTGTTATTTAACACACTTGATTTAATTGTTTAATACAAAAAAATAACTTTACGTTTAAATTTAAAAAAAAACACAATTTTTGATATTAAATCTTTGAATATAAATCAATATGTTTCTTTTTTTTTAAATATAAAGAATGCCTTCAAGTTGTATTAGTTATATGTACGTAATTTAACGACGTTTGTTAGATATTTTTTTCAATAATATGATAAGTAAATCATTTAATATTGAACTTGAAAAGTATTGTAGGTGAAATTCAATTTTTTTTAAATGAATATTATTGATTTTGTTGTAAAAAATAATAGAATTAAATGTTTGTCATGTAAAGTGTGAATATAGTAATTCCATATCAATTTTGTGTTGACAAGGTGACACTTTTAAGAATGTTTTTATTTTTTGTTGTTATTGTTGTCGTTGTTATTGGTTATTGCAATTCTGGAAACGCTTGCGTAGGGAATCGAAGAAGGCGGCGGTGTCAAAGCACGTAACTGCTGTCGTCTTCACAGCCGCCTCTTTCCTGCATTCTCCTGACCTGTCGTTCGTTTCTTCTTCTTCTTAATCTTTTTTTATTTTATTTTCCTGTTTTGAATAGACCACGACGAGCGGCTTCGAGTCGGCCTCGCACGTTCGCACGCTCAGTCGATCGGTTCAGTGTTTCGGTGCCGGTGGAGTTTGCAGGATCGACGTACGCACGCACCCACGAACACACACAGACATAAGATACGAACCAGGTCAGTTCATACCCTTGAATCAACCCCATGCCCAACCTCAACCTCAATCTGAACCACCCTTAACCTTAACCAACAAACAAAAGACATAAACCAATCAATTCGATTCTTCAAGGCCTGCTGCAACTCGGCAGGAGACAGACTATTCCAAAATCATCAATCCAATTAATGAAGCCCGATTTGGTAACGAAATTTCGTAATTTTTTTCTATGCTAACGTCCGCATTGCATACACACACACTCACATATCGCCGCTTGGACTTTTGGTCCCTTGATCTCTTGACCCTTTTTACCATACGAACTCCTTTTATCGGACTCGCACGTAACCGCGACAATAATAATTAATTAATACGACGGCTGCCGTCATCCCCTTCCGGTTGTGCAACGATCGTCGTCTGTTTCCCTTGCCTTCTCGATTCGATTGCAGTCGTCGTGACAAGCCAAGATATTCGCGCGTTACATAAGTTTTCGTATTTTCTTGGCACAGAAAAGCAGCAGAAAAATACGTGAAACAAATCGATAAACGCCGGTTTGCGACGTGGAAATTCAATTAATCCGACCTACTCTGATAACCTTTCACTCGATTTCGGATAATTATTGGACTCAGCCTTCAATCTATTTCCCAATTGAATCAAATTAAATTACATTAAAGTTAAGCAACGGATGGGTGACACATATCTACCTACTAGTATAAATCAATCAATTTCAAATTTCAATTTCAAAAACTATCGCGTAGTTTGCATGTTATATAATTTGTAAAAAAAAAATAGAGTTAACTTATCCAATAATCGTTTAAACCAACGGTAATTACGTTTTATTGTTTTTGCGACGAAACATTGTAAACACTTTATTATTAATAATAAACTTGAATTCGTTGCGTATCAGGTCGTAATTGTGTCAAGTCGAGTGAATGGAAATGTTATCAATTTTGCCGCGATTGCGAAACGAATTCTATTCTTACACAAACTTACGTTTTTAGTTAAATTAATACTAAAATGGATTAATATTTTGTCCAATCCAATCATTTGAAAACGAAAATAAACAATGAGAAAGTTTGAAAATTAATTAAAATGTTGCTTATTCACATGATGAATATTCAGTATTTAGATAAGTTTTGTGGTCAATTTTATACGATTGAAATGTCGCTTATTAGCTGAGATCGGTTCCGTTTACTGTAAATAAATCCGGAGTGTCTCGATAAACTCTGGAAAAGATAGACGAGGTTTTTTTTTATAGATAGTTTTCTCGAGGATTTGCGTAAACAACGATTAAATGATGTGCTTATTAACGTAATTAGTCGTAGTTGAAATGTGTTGTTTATTGAAATTGAATATTAGTTAGTTAGTTTTTAGTCACAAATGTCTAACAACCATTTCGTACTGGTAATTTTATTAATCGAGTGATCTTTTTTTTTTCATTTGTTTTATGTGTGGTCGTTAAATATAGTTCAATGTCAACTTTACTCGATACTTTTCGATCAATTTGGAGTGCATTATAGCAAGCAGGTGTTGTTGTTGTTTGTTTGTTTTAGTAATAATTATGTGTGGTATTGATTTAAAGCTAGGAAAACGAACGTTTCCATTAGGTCGAAAGCAATTAAACTGCAATTTTCGAAGCTTTCTACGATCCGAAATGGGAATGTAATGATGATAATCGATAAGGCGATGACTGTTAAAAAAAAAGAGTGCGAAATCTATTTATATTTGGTAAATAAGCGATGTAAGTAAATATCAGCTTATCGGGGATTACAACATCGCGGATCGTGGAATTTCTAAAAGTGCAAAGTGCGATTCTCGCCTGTGTGACTTATACGCACGTCGAGTTCGGGTCCACAGTCGAAGATCTCCGGTATATAAAGAGATGTTGCAAGAAGAGTACGGAGCTGAGAATGTCTTTCGTTTTGGAATAGAACGAGTTTCGTCCTCGGGTCCAAAGATCGAAACTGGATTTTACGTTTATTCTATTTTCCTTGCTCGTATTCGAAAGAGAACAAAAATCGAGACGTCAGGGTGTGTTTGTTAATGTGTGCGTTTGTACGCTAATTGGGGGGGGGGAAGTTGGAGGACGAATATTATTAGCATAAAACCAGTATTGATGTGTGTTTCTTTTTTTTTTGCATTAACCTTCAGCCGATCCTCGCAATAACAACAAAACGCATCTTCGTAATTTCAAATTAAATTTTTTTTTGGATTTAAAACTAATTAAGTTATCGCATGAATGGACGAAAAAAGCTAAATATATCTGTAGGGTGGTCAGGTGCGCTTCTGGCAACGTTTGAAGTTATTGAAAATGTATGTGTATGTTGCCTATTTTCGTTTGATCTTCCTTGACTTTAGATAACCCGCATAGTGTTATGTTGATCGAGAGCAATACATGGCTCGATCAGACGTGTTTGACTATTTGCGTTTCTTTTTCGCTGTTGCCTCATCTTTCACTGACACGATGAACATTTGATAGTGAATTACAAGAGTAACACAAGTCTCGCACAAACCACATCATGCTCAAATTATTCTATATAGTTTTAAGCTTAATATGCATCATCAATAATTTGTCTACGTTTTGTATTTATCGAGAAATTCGATAAAATGTAATGACACTACTTACAATTTTATTACTCCAACTTTGAAAGTATTACTAAAATACCATAAGTTTCATGAAAATTGTACTACTCTCCAATTATCAATAGTTTTTCGTTCATTACTCCATTACTCCAAAGATTACCTTGACGAAAGTCAAGTATTTTGTTTTGATATCTGTCATTTTTGACATTTGTAAATTTAACTTATAGTTTAATTAGTTCTTGTACGTCATTCTTTTTTTGTGACATTTGATCTGTCAATTTTAAAGATGTTTTAAGTTAAATCATTTGAACTAAGGTTCAATGTAAACTGTAAACGTTTTCGATCATTCCAACAATTGTTTTAAAACACTTTTCTTTTCATTTGATTGATGAAAGTCAAGTAGTTTGTTTTGATATCTGTCATTTTTGACAATTGCAAATTTAACCTGCAGTTTGATCAGTTCTTGAACGTCATTCTTTTTTGTGACAGTTGATCTGTCAATTTTAAAGATGTTTTAGCTTAAATCATTTGACCGAAGGTTCAATGCAAACTGTAAACGTTTTCGATCATTCGAACAATTGTTTTAAAACACTTTTCTTTTCATTTGATTGATGAAAGTCAAGTATTTTGTTTTGATATCTGTCATTTTTGACATTTGTAAATTTAACCTGCAGTTTGATCAGTTCTTGAACGTCATTCTTTTTTGTGACATTTGAACTGTCAATTTTAAAGATGTTTTAAAACACTTTTATTTTCATTTGATTGACGAAAGTCAAGTATTTTGTTTTGATATCTGTCATTTTTGACATTTGTAAATTTAACTTATAGTTTGATCAGTTCTTGAACGTCATTCCTTTTTTGTGACATTTGAACTGTCAATTTTAAAGATGTTTTAGGTTAAATCATTTGAAGAAAGGTTCAATGCAAACTGTAAACGTTTTCGATCATTCGAACAATTGTTTTAAAACACTTTTCATTCCATTTGATTGATGAAAGTCAAGTAGTTTGTTTTGATATCTGTCATTTTTGACATTTGTAAATTTAACTTATAGTTTGATTAGTTCTTGTACGTCATTCTTTTTTTGTGACATTTGATCTGTCAATTTTAAAGATGTTTTAGGTTAAATCATTTGAACAAAGGTTCAATGTAAACTGTAAACGTTTTCGATCATTCGAACAATTGTTTTAAAGCACTTTTCTTTTCATTTGATTGATGAAAATCAAGTATTTTGTTTTGATATATGTCATTTTTGACATTTGTAAATTTAACTCATAGTTTAATCAGTTCTTGAACGTCATTCCTTTTTTGTGACATTTGATCTGTCAGGTGCGCTTCTGGCAACGTTTGAAGTTATTGAAAATGTATGTGTATGTTGCCTATTTTCGTTTGATCTTCCTTGACTTTAGATAACCCGCATAGTGTTATGTTGATCGAGAGCAATACATGGCTCGATCAGACGTGTTTGACTATTTGCGCTTCTTTTTCGCTGTTGCCTCATCTTTCACTAAAACGATGAAAATTTGATAGTGAATTACAAGAGTAACACTAGTCTCATACAAACCACATCATGCTCAAATTATTCTATATAGTTTTAAGCTTAAAATGCATCATCAATAATTTGTCTACGTTTTGTATTTATCGAGAAATTCGATAAAATGTAATGACACTACTTACAATTTCATTACTCCAACTTTGAAAGTATTACAAAAATACCATAAGTTTCATGAAAATTGTACTACTCTCCAATTATCAATAGTTTTTCGTTCATTACTCCATTACTCCAAAGATTACCAAAAATTTCATGAAAAATCAAATTATTCAGTTAAATATTTTGCCTACTGTTTGTATTTTTCAAGACATTCGATAAAATTACACTACCTTTTCGACGCATAAAATTCAATTACTTCAACTTTGAGCAATAAATTACAAAAAAACCATAAATCTTACAAAAATTCTATTACACTCAAATTATTCCGTATAATTCTAGTTTTAAAACGTGTTTTCATACAAAGTATTTCATATTTATTGTTTCGTGCGATTTCCAAATTTTATTTTTCGCGGTTCGTCCACGCTGCGAGTTAGTGCGGTTGGTTCCGTCTTTCCATCTAAAAATAACGGTCGGGTTAAGTGAACTTTGTATTTCGCATATCGACGTTTTACTTTATTATTGTTTTTCTTCTTTTTTTTTTTCTCGAAAAAATCGTACACGGATCAGCGACGGCTCGAAGTGCAACAAACAGATTTTGTTTCAACTCTCTCTTTTTTTTAAATTTTATTTCGCGTTTGTTTTCGAAGATGGAACGGACGTGTATTAATCGATGCCGATTATGCAGGTCGAGACGGTGATCCCAAAAATTTCAGTTTAATCGATACCCGATTGATGTTCGATCTTGCAAATTATTTCGCTTTTCTAATATTGAACGAAGGTCGAATTTAAACGTTTCGTATTATTCGAACGATTCGGTTAATAATAAACAAATAGAGAAAAAAAACAAATAAAATTGCTATGGCAATTTTACATTTTGACGGCGAGAAAATGTGTTACATAATTGTAATTGGAAACGTGTTGTTTTTAAATGTAATCAGATTACTCACGGATCGAAAATACAAACGAACGATTTATATATGTTAATCATGTATGTTTCGATATCTGTCATTTTCGACAGTTGCAAATTTGATCATTTCTTGAACGTCATTTTTTTATATTTGAACTGTCAATTTTAAAGAAAATTTAGGTTAAACCGTTCGAACTAAGATCGTAATTTTCAATTTTTCATTTTTGACATTTGAACTGTCAAATTTAAATATGTTTTAGGTTACATCATTTGATCGAAGGTGCAATGTAAACTGTAAACGTTTTCGATCATTAGAACAATTGTTTTAAAACAATTTTCTTTTCATTTGATTGACGAAAGTCAAGTATTTTGTTTTGATATCTGTCATTTTTGACATTTGTAAATTTAACTTATAGTTTGATCAGTTCTTGTACGTCATTCCTTTTTGTGACATTTGAACTGTCAATTTTAAAGATGTTTTAGGTTAAATCATTTGAACGAAGGTTCAATGTAAACTGTAAACGTTTTCGATCATTCGAACAATTGTTTTAAAACAATTTTCTTTTCATTTGAATGATGAAAGTCAAGTAGTTTGTTTTGATATCTGTCATTTTTGACATTTGTAAATATAACCTGCAGTTTAATCAGTTCTTAAACGTCATTCTTTTTTGCGACATTTGAACTGTCAATTTAAAAGAAGATTTATGAACGAAGGTCGAATGCAAACGTTTCTAATTTTTCATTTTTGACATTTGAACTGTCAAATTTAAAGATGTTTTAGTTTAAATCATATGAACGAAGGTGCAATGTAAACTGTAAACATTTTCGATCATTCAAACAATTGTTTTAAAACACTTTATCTTTCATTTGATTGATGAAAGTCAAGTAGTTTGTTTTGATATCTGTCATTTTTGACAATTGCAAATTTAACCTGTAGTTTAAACGTTATTTTTTTATGACATTTGAACTGTCAATTTTAAAGATGTTTTAGCTTAAATCATTTGAACGATGGTGCAATGTAAACTGTAAACGTTTTCGATCATTCGAACAATGGTTTTAAAACACTTTTCTTTTCATTTGATTGACGAAAGTCAAGTATTTTATTTTGATATCTGTCATTTTTGACAATTTGTAAATTTAACCTGCAGTTTGATCAGTTCTTGAACGTCATTCTTTTTTGTGACATTTGATCTGTCAATTTAAAAGAAGATTTATGAACGAAGGTCGAATGTAAACGTTACCGATTTTTCGAATCATTGTTATATTAAAACATTTTTGTTCTGATATCTGTCATTTTTAACAATTACAAATTTAACCTGCAGTTTGATCAGTTCTTAAACGTCATTCTTTTTGTGACATTTGAACTGTCAATTTTAAAGATGTTTTAAAACACTTTTCTTTTCATTTGATTGACGAAAGTCAAGTATTTTATTTTGATATCTGTCATTTTTGACATTTGTAAATTTAACTTATAGTTTGATTAGTTCTTAAACGTCATTCTTTTTTTGTGACATTTGATCTGTCAATTTGAAAGATGATTTATGAACGAAGGTCGAATGTAAACGTTTCCGATTATGCGAACAATTGTTCTAATAGCAAACAAACAGAATCGCAACGGCAATTTTCCAATTTGAATAGAAATGTTATATAATTCCAATTGGCGACGTCCGTTGTTCACGGATTGGGAAACGGTTCACGGATTGTAACGACGATGTTCGTACATCCCCCTTTTTTTTAATTGATAATTGATAACTGTTGACATCTCGACTAATTTCGTGTCACTCCTCTGATTATCCTCTGCGTGACTTACGCAACTCGAGAAAGACGATTGTCGGTCATGCACAGAAAGAATTGCGATTCGCAAATGGTTTTGGGTACGAGATACGAATTCTGCGATATTACGACGTTTCGAAATCGTCTCATAATTATTTATTTATTTATTTAGTTCAGTTGACTCATCTAAATTTTGTTTTTAAAGTCATTGAAATGATAAATGAAATTTTAAATCCAGTCCAATTGAGATTTAAATCCATGTTGAAACGAGATTGCAGGTCTCTTGAAATTCAATAAAAAAAATAAAATTATGATTATGTGTCAATTTATCATTACTTCAACTTTGACAATTGATTATAAGAATACTGCAAAATACACACAATTATCGTTAAAACCAAATTATTCCTTATAGTTTTATTATAGTCAGACATTTGAAACAAATTTTTATGTACGTTTAACGTTTCATTGCTTAACTAATATTTGCTTTCTGTCGTTTTATCAACAAATTTTCACATCAAACTTTTATTATTTCTTAATTAAAGTTGGCACTATAAAAGCATTTAACTTACACGTAGCATGAAGTCATATAAAAAATTCTACATCATTAAAATAAGTGCATTGCCTTGAAAAGTGCATTTACCTTCTCGACCTTGACAGAACGTTTTTCACATAGACGCTATAAAATATTGAAGAAAAAAAGGAATAATATTATTCGAAAGTCTCCATTAATTACATACATACTAATATGTATGAATTGCATAATTTCGTTGGTTTCTAATTTAAACTAGTTTAATTATCTTAATTAACTTGATCATAACATCAGTTACGAAATGAACACACATTGAGATTCGTATAAGATTATCATCAATTTGGAAAATTGGAAAACCTCTTTTAATTGATTGTATCTTAAATGTCATATGTCGACGTATTAACTGTCATGGGTTACTTGAAGAAAATGGTGGTTAATAAAAAAGATTTGTCATTTTTGACGTATTAACTGTCATTTGGCTAATTGTGGAAAATGGTGGTTAATAAAGAAGAACTGTCAGTTTTTGACGTATTAATTGTCATTTGCATGGGTTACTTGAAGAAAATGGTGGTTAATAAAGAAAAACTATCAGTTTTTGACTTATTAATTGTCATTTGTATAGGTTACTTGAAGAAAATGGTGGTTAATAAAGAAGAACTGTAATTTTTGACGTATTAACTGTCATTTGCCTAATTGTGGAAAATGGTAATTAATAAAAAAGAAAAATTAACTGTCATTTTTAAAGTCGATTTAGGTTAGATAATCAAATGTTTATGTAACGCTCTCGAATATTTTACGCGTAATTTTTATTAGTTCATAATGTTTAGATTACATTTTTTTTTACATGTTATCAGCTTTTATTTTTGTGTTGTCGATTACGAACGAACGATTTGGGTTAATTTTGGCCTATTGCAGATAAAGAGATGAAATGTAAACTATATGTGATTTTACAAATTTTCTAACTGAAGCAGTTATATGATTGATGCGATTGAATAATGATGCGTAAATGAACAATAAAAGTTGCGTAAAGGTGACGTGAATTCGCGTAAGTTCGTTTTAAATTGGTGAAATTATGTACGCGGTCGATTGTTCGCTCGTTTATGAATGCTAAGAGCGTATCCTTTCTTTCCATACTTACTTACTTACGTGCATACATACATAGTCAAATGATTTTTATTGTATTTCTTTTTTTTGCAAATCATTCGAGACGCGCGCAGAGAGAATACAAATATTCGAGCAAAGCAGATATTAAGTGTACATTGTTAGACATTGGTAGAAGTTGCGTGAATTCAGAATCCGTCCACATAGAAGAATTTATAAATAGCTATTTCAATCTCCACATTCAATTCTACACAATTGAAATACATATTTTATATTACAGCTGTTAAATTATAGACTTTGGTGTACTCTAATTCAATATATAAGTTAATTACAACATTTTCATATTAAATAGACAAATTTTGAGAATTAGAGAATTATAGATTACTAAAGTTAGTAGATATAATTATGTATTTAGTAGCTAACTATCAATTATCTAAATGAACAATGAAAGATATACACATTTAAGAGAGAATTTATGTAAAACCTTGATTAATTTATCGATATTTTCACTTTATTTTTTCCATGTTTCTGTTACACCTTGTTCTTTCCTCGCTCTTGAGTGTTGAGTCAAGGAACTCAAGTTGGGCGACATCGGTTTTTAATGACTATTTGCGTCCCGGCCGGTTGGTGGAGATTGAAGAGTCGCGCGCGCGCCACGTGTTTCCACTAAAAATAGGTAGAAATTTGGGCCCGAAGTCGAAGAAGCGCTGCACAGCTCAACAAGTAACGCTTCGTCGTCTCGCGCTCATGATTTGCCAAAAAGCTAACTCACGAAATTGATGCAAATATGCCAAAAAAAGTAAATTGCATTTTCTGTTTGCAATCACTTTGTTTGTTGAGAATGCAGCAGTTTGCATTACTTCAGCTTTTGGATTCCAATAAAAAGGAAAACCATTGCTTAATGTTTTATTACCTCATTTTTGAACAAGCCAAACGGATGAAACGATTTGCATCATTACAATGCATTCAGAATTACTGTTTACTTTCCTCGTTATAATATCGTATTAGCGTTATCTTAATGAGTCTGTGAGGCCTATTATCTATATAAATTAACTGGTAGATAAATTTAAGTTTCAACGATTTCAATTAACAGTTCTTGTTTTAATATCGCAAAGTTTGTATAGAAATGTATCATATCAGTTTAGTACATTTAAAACGATAAATATGTTTTTTTTATTATTTTACATGTAATTTAAAAGAGTAATAGTGCCTTAATTGATGATTCAAACAAGTATGATTAATAATTAACATTTTTCTTGTTTTTCTTTCATTTCTTAGGTCACACAATGCATTTGAAATTGTTCATTCATTGTAAATTGTTTAATCTGGAAACGCGTAATAAAATTTCAATGAACAATGCTCGCGATTTGGAATGCAAAATTTCCTCTATTGAAAAGAAAAAAAATAGTGTGAATATGTGAGTGAAAGATACTAATTAATAATTGTAGAAATCTCACGCAATTATTGGACAGATTTCACGGGCTCGTTTAATGATTAGCATTTAAATAATCTGGTCTAGACGGCTTTCGTTGTTGTTGTTATTTGTTTTTTTTTGTTTCTTGTTGTATTGAATTAACGATTGTTGCGGTGACTTGCCTTTTTTTTTTGAATGTATTGAAAACCGGAAATGGACGTGTCGTTTATGTGCGCGATGTGCTCGTAGAGTTGTGGAAGATGAAGACCTTCGGATAAATTGGGTTGGCGTGTGCAATTGGTTTCAATTACAAGGCCAAAGAAAATTATTATCTTTCCATTTGGTTGTTCTCTCTCCTCGCCTCCTCGAGTCTTTCTGTTGTTTTGTCGCGCTCGAACGGAGATTTGGAACGCGCAGACGGTTTCTCAATATCAGTTTTTTTCTGGATAAACTTTTACAACAATCATAATCATATGAATTTTGTTAAATATTGATGCAAAAATGCAATGAAATTTTTCATTTTGAGATTTTCGATAGAATGATTATTTTTGTTTCTTATGACAAACTTTCGTAGTGCCTTTTTGACATTTTGGAAAAGAATTCTTAAAGTCGTTTTTTGTAAAAGTATTGTACTTTATTCATATTTTATAAAAGACATTTTGAAGACTGAAGACATTTTTTTTAAATTTGACGTATCTTTTAAAAACTTGACAGTTTTCAAATACTGAAGAAATTTTTTTAAATTTGACGTATCTTTCAAGTATTTGACAGTTCTAATAAAAAGGATTGTAATTGAATCATATTATATGAAAGACATTTCAAAGAATGAAGATATTTTTAAATTTGACATATCTTTCAGAAAGTTGACAGTTCTTATAAAAAGGATTGTAATTGAATCATATTGTATGAAAGACACTTTAAAGAATTAAGACATTTTTTTAAATTTGACGTATCTTTGAAAAACTTGACAGTTCTTATAAAAAATATTGTAATTGAATCACATTGTATAAAATACTTTTCAAATATTGAAGACTTTTTTTTAAATTTGACGTATCTTTCAAAAATTTGACAGTTCTTATAAAGTGGATTGTAATTGAATCACATTGTATAAAAGACATTTCAAATATTGAAAACATTTTTTAAATTTGACGTATTTGACAGTTCTAATCAAATGATTGCAATTGATTGATTCATATGGGTAAAACCAACCACTTGAATGTCACTATCGACTAGTTGGTTTATCTAATTGCACACTCTATATCTGCACTTAATTCTAATGAAATTGATATTACATATTTGATTTTGTTTTTTGATACAGTGAAAATCGCTGCAATTGTAGAAATTTTATCTGTCACTTTGACATTAAGTTTTGTTTATGATTGTGTAATTTACACAATTATTCAATAATGAGCAAATACATCAATTTTAAGTTCACTTGACCAAATTATTAGTGTATTTGGATATGTGAATGCAGAGGTTCGATCCAGATTATGCATATTTTTTAAAACCGCCTCTCTTAAATAATTTCACTTTCTTTCTTGATTTAGTCACGTTTTGTACGGCCGGTTTAGAACTAGTTTCACGATATTATCTAGGTGGAAAAGCGGGTTTTCTAAGCAAGATATTAATGCGTTTTCTGAACTATCATCATAATATTATAAGTCTACGCTTTTTGTGTTAATCTGTCGTTTGCCTTAGTTTTATCTGGCGGACGCGCTTATATAAAATGTGTATTATCCGCGTGAAGCCTTGGTCGGATGCAAAACAAAATAAGGAGAGACGGAGAAAGCAATAGAAAAATGTAGTGAACTTGATTTATGTTCGCGTTCTCGTTTACTCTTTCTCTTTTCTATACAGTACTTGTTTGTAAACAGAATCGTCGATAATGAATGATATTGGCAAGTTCGAGTTCGAGAGTCAGTAGTTAATGTGCAACGTTCCTTTCTGTTACAGATTTGAAGTGGAGAGCATCGGGACAGGACTGATATATATACACATAGAGTTATTTTTTTTCTTCTAAATTTTTGGTTCCGTTTTGGAATTTTGCTAAATTTTTGCTTCGAGTCACAACAGATCGATTGTGAGTTGAAAAGATGGTGGTGAGGCTGCTGAGCACGAAGGGCTTCGGCCCGTCCCAGAGCCTCTTCAAGATCAGGAGCGCGAAGAACTACAGCACCAAGATCACGTACAAACCGATCCGCAGCGTTCTCGTTGCGAACAGAGGTGAAATCGCGGTGCGCGTCTTCCGTGCCTGCAACGAGTTGGGCATCAAATCCGTGGCCATCTACTCCAAGGAGGACAGGGCTCACATCCACAGGCTGAAAGCGGACGAATCTTATCTGGTCGGTAAAGGTTTGCCTCCGGTCCAGGCTTACCTCAACATCGAGGAGATCATCAGGGTGTGCCAGGACAATGGAGTCGACGCCGTCCATCCCGGTTACGGTTTCCTCTCCGAGAGGTCGGACTTTGCTCAGGCCGTCGTCGATGCCGGCATGCGTTTCATCGGACCCAGTCCCAAGGTCGTCCAGCAGATGGGTGACAAGGTCGCTGCCAGGGAGGCCGCAATCGCCGCAGGTGACGATCTCTCCATCCATCTATCTTCATTCATTTATCGCATAAAAAAACGATTAGATTGGCACGGTCCAAATCACCTTCAAACCGTTTATCTTATCTAACAGATTTCGCCCATCTAAATGTAAACAAACAATTGGGGGCACGGCGTTACGCAATTATCTTGTTGTCGTGGCGACGTTACCCAATTTACTCTCCTTTGTTTTATATATTTGCATTGCTACTTTAAATTATATCAAATCTCATATCTCAATTAATACAGATTTCAAATGTAATAGATCAAAAGATTTCAATGATAAACATATAACTCGGTATATTCATAAAGCATATCATATAATTACATCCAATTTTCTATTGTTAGAAGTTACAAGTTTTAGAGGAAAGTTTCATCTTGATGTTTTAAATTATTGCGTGTAATTTTCATCAACTAGAAACAATCAATTATTGATTGTTTCTAGTTGATTTCGCCCATCTAAATGTAAACAAACAATTGGGGGCACGGCGTTACGCAATTATCTTGTTGTCGTGGCGACGTTACCCAATTTACTCTCTTTTGTTTTCTATATTTGCATTGCTACTTTAAATTATATCAAATCTCGTATCTCAATTAATACAGATTTCAAATGTAATAGACCAGAAGATTTCAATGATAAACATATAACTTGGTATATTCATAAAGAATATCATATAAATACATCCAATTGTCTATTGTTAGAAGTTACAAGTTTTAGAGGAAAGTTTCATCTTGATATTTTAAATTATTGCGTGTAATTTTCATCAACTAGAAACAATCAATTATTGATTGTTTCTAGTTGATTTCGCACATCTAAATGTAAACAAACAATTGGGGGCACGGCGTTACGCAATTATCTTGTTGTCGTGACGACGTTACCCAATTTACTCTCTTTTGTTTTATATATTTGCATTGCTACTTTAAATTATATCAAATCTCATATCACAATTAATACAGATTTCAAATGTAATAGATCAGAAGATTTCAATGATAAACATATAACTTGGTATATTCATAAAGAATATCATATAAATACATCCAATTGTCTATTGTTAGAAGTTACAAGTTTTAGAGGAAAGTTTCATCTTGATATTTCAAATTATTGCGTGTAATTTTCATCAACTAGAAACAATCAATTATTGATTGGTTGTAATTTTCCATCTATTACAATTTTACTGGTAACATTTCCATTAAGCCAATCTAACTTTATAATATAAGTTTGCTTGTGTCTATTTAAAGTTATTAATGTTGATGCTGATTTTTGTTTGTTTTTTTTATAGGTGTACCAATTGTGCCTGGTACCGATGGCCCGGTTACCACGAAGGAAGAGGCAAGGGAGTTCTGCAACAAGCACGGACTTCCCGTTATTTTCAAAGTATGTTTGATTTATTTCGATCGGTATATCTCTTATTGATTTTTGTTTTGTTTTTTGCAAGGCTGCCTACGGTGGAGGCGGCAGAGGTATGCGTGTCGTCAGGAAAATGGAGGAGGTCGAAGAGAACTTCCAGAGAGCGTCTTCTGAAGCTTTGTCCGCGTTCGGAAACGGAGCCATGTTCATTGAGAAGTTCATCGAGAGGCCTCGTCACATCGAGGTTCAACTGCTCGGAGATAAGGCCGGAAACGTAGTGCACCTTTACGACAGAGATTGCTCCGTGCAGAGGCGCCATCAGAAGGTCGTCGAGATGGCCCCGGCGCCTCATCTGGATGTTAAAATCCGCGACCAGATGACTGCGGCTGCTGTCAAATTGGCGCAGCACGTCGGTTACGAGAACGCCGGTACCGTGGAGTTCCTGTGCGACGAGAAGGGCAACTTCTACTTCATCGAAGTCAACGCTAGGTAAATTCTGGATGTTCTTGTTTTGTTATAGAGATTGTTAATGTTTATGCTTTCAGGTTGCAAGTCGAGCACACGGTGACTGAAGAGATTACAGGTGTCGATCTTGTGCAATCGCAGATCAGGGTGGCCGAAGGCATGACCCTTCCAGAGCTCGGTCTCGTTCAAGATAAGATCTACCCAAGCGTAAGTTTAAGGTTGAATGATTGCGTTCAACAATTTTAATAATGCAATTTCGTTTTTTTTTTTTGAAGGGTTTCGCTATCCAATGTCGTGTCACCACCGAGGATCCAGCGAAGAACTTCCAGCCGGATACCGGTC
This sequence comes from Nicrophorus vespilloides, assembly GCF_001412225.1. Classification (NCBI taxonomy): domain Eukaryota; kingdom Metazoa; phylum Arthropoda; class Insecta; order Coleoptera; family Silphidae; genus Nicrophorus; species Nicrophorus vespilloides. The sequence goes on from NW_017096973.1 coordinate 23,120, forward strand.
GCATTGAGGTGTTCCGTTCCGGAGAGGGTATGGGTATCCGTCTGGACGGTGCCAGCGGTTTCGCCGGTGCCATCATCTCTCCGTACTACGATTCGCTCCTCGTCAAAGTAATCGCCCATTCTCGCGATCTCCAGAGCTCCTGCGCGAAGATGAACAGAGCTTTGCGCGAGTTCCGTGTGCGCGGCGTCAAGACCAACATCCCGTTCCTGCTGAACGTCCTCGAAAACCAAAAGTTCCTCAACGGCAGCGTCGACACCTACTTCATCGACGAGAACCCGCAGCTGTTCCAGTTCCTCACCTCGCAGAACAGGGCCCAGAAGTTGCTCAACTACATCGGTCAGGTGCTCGTCAACGGACCCACGACGCCGCTCGCCACCAACGTCAAACCCGCCGACACCACGCCAAACATTCCGGCCGTCTCAGAAGGTAACATAAGAATCACCCGATCCCCGCATGCGCAGACGGCGGTGTTAACCGCAACCAAGTGAACACGCAAGTGCAACTGGTTGTCGGAAAACCCCCATCTCCGATGCAACAAAGACCTTCAAACCGACCAACCAACCCAAAACAAATTCAGCATTATCTATCGAAAAGCGACACTTACTTAAATGACGAAACTTTGCAATTGCAGCCTACTTAACCCAAGCGACCAGCAGTGAGTAAACAATTATCAGAAAGAGCAAAAGAATAGAAAGAAAAAAAAAAAGATTCGGTACTTCGAGTACAAGTAATTAGTAACCGGTGTGGTTTTTTTACCTTTAGTCTAATCTAATCTATTTGTTGTTTTCCGTGTTGCCGAGATCGTATATCTATTTATTTTAGTCGGCTCCGCTTGTTACTGCATCTGTGTTAACCCCTCTACTCATTGTTTTATTTTATTTTATTTTTTGTTTCTTTGGTAAACGGTTTACTCTGAACCCTTCCCCATTTCGCCCACCCAAACACATCTGCAGCATAACTTCAACCAGATGCAGATCAATGTAGTTTTATTATTTTGACCCTCACATCATCCAACCTACAGACAGAAGAAAAAGCTGCTTATCGTTGGTAAATGGTTGATTGATTTTCGTATTGTATTTTGTGTCACATCTCGTCAGATTCCACTACAATTCTAGGATTGGTATTTTTATGCATTCATCTCCAGTTATCAAAAGTTACATTCATACACGATATTCGTCAATCAGTAGCTTAAATTTTTAAACATTTAGTAGATTCTATTTGATTCATATAAATGGTGTTGGTATTACTTTTCTACCGCAGCTATTACACATTTCATATTTATTTTAGTTACCCATGAACGTCTTATGTTGGTATGATTCCAGCATTTTAGGTATTAGTATTAGCATGTCGATGTTAATTATCAGAAAAAAAGCATCTGTCCATTATTGATTTATGAACATATTTTTGTTTTGAATGGCCCCGATTTCCATGAATCATCCCAAGTAGTTGCGTTTTTTTTTGTTGTTGTTGTTTTGGAATGCACTTTTTGATTTTAATCATTTTGTTGAATTTAATTTTAACTATCTATCCAGCTGTGTAATTTAGTTAATACAAGGCATGCCCTTTTGTCGTTTCTTTTGCAGCTTACATATCGGTCACCAGCGAAGAAGGACCAAGTAATGCATAAGTTTTTATTTTCTATTATTATTATTACTATTACTATTATTGTTTCCATACTTTGAATGTTGTCATCCGTGTCGATAATCCGCATGCAGCAGCAGCCGCTTGATCATACATATTTTTTCCATTCCTCTCTCTATTTTTCTATATCTCTTTCCACTTTTTTTTTCAATAACTGTCTTAACTCTTTTAATCGCTTTTTTGTTGTTGTTGTTGTTTCTAACGATGTTGTGCAGATCTCGAAGCGATTAACATGCATGCGCTTATTTTTAATGTCAGATTTCTTGGTGTTTGCTCTCGTTAATTTTAGCTTTGTTGATTCGTCCAGATGTTCAGCCACCCAAGGGTTTTAGGCAGATCTACAAGGAGCAAGGTCCGGAAGCTTTCGCGAAGGCCGTGCGCGCCCACAAGGGTCTCCTCCTCATGGACACCACCTTCAGGGATGCCCATCAGTCTTTGCTCGCCACCAGAGTGCGCACCCACGATTTGCTGAAGGTCTCCCCGTACGTCGCACACAACTTCAGCAACCTCTACTCCATGGAGAACTGGGGTGGCGCCACCTTCGATGTCGCCCTCCGTTTCCTGCACGAGTGCCCTTGGGACCGTCTCGCCGAGATGAGGAAGCTCATCCCAAACATCCCCTTCCAGATGTTGCTCAGAGGGGCCAACGCCGTCGGTTACACCAACTACCCGGACAACGTCGTCGAAAAGTTCTGCGAACTCTCCGTAAGTCTAAAGTGGATGCGCCGGGTATTGAATGAACGATATAATGAATTGTTTCTCAGGTACAAACTGGAATGGATATCTTCAGGGTGTTCGATTCTCTTAACTACTTGCCAAACCTGATTTTGGGTATGGAGGCAGCCGGTAAGGCAGGCGGTATCGTCGAGGCTGCAATCTCTTATTCAGGAGATGTGAGCAATCCTAACAAGAAGAAATACGACCTCAAGTATTACATGAAGTTGACCGAGGAGTTGGTGAAGGCTGGCACTCACGTCTTGGCCATCAAGGATATGGCCGGTCTGCTCAGACCCACCGCAGCCAAGTAATTATTACGAATGCGATGTATTTTCAGATGTTGATTGCTTTGTTGTTTGTTTGCAGGATGCTCGTATCAGCGATCCGTGATAAGTACCCAGACTTGCCAATCCACATCCACACGCACGACACCAGCGGAAACGGTGTCGCTTCGATGCTCGCGTGCGCCGAAGCCGGTGCCGACGTCGTCGACGTTGCCGTTGACTCCATGTCCGGTCTGACCTCTCAACCTAGCATGGGCGCCATCGTCAGCGCTCTGGAGGGAACTCCATTGGACACCAAGTTCAATCTTCCCGCCATCTCCGACTACTCCGCGTACTGGGAACAAACTCGTACCCTGTACGGTCCGTTCGAATGCACCACCACCATGAAGAGCGGCAACGCCGATGTTTACAACAACGAAATTCCCGGCGGTCAATACACCAACTTGCAATTCCAAGCGTACTCCCTCGGCCTCGGCGACTTCTTCGAGGACGTCAAGAAAGCGTACGCCGAAGCCAACATTCTTTTGGGAGACATCATCAAGGTCACCCCGTCCTCCAAGGTGGTCGGCGATCTCGCCCAATTCATGGTACAGAACAAGCTCAAGGCCCAAGACGTTTTGGACAAGGCAGAGGAACTCTCCTTCCCCAAGTCCGTCGTTGAATACCTGCAAGGTCACATCGGTCAACCCTACGGAGGATTCCCAGAACCGCTCAGAGCTAAGGTGCTTAAGGATATGCCAAGATTGGAAGGCAGACCTGGTGCCTCAATGAAGCCGTTCGATTTCCCTAAACTGAAGGAAGAATTATCGGTACGCTCTCTATTATACTTTTAGTATAATGAACAATTTGGTGATCTGAATGTTTCTCTTTCAGCAAATCTTCGACAAAGTCACCGATAAGGATGTCATGTCCGCCGCCCTGTACCCGCAAGTCACCAAGGATTACCTGAAGTTCACCGCTGAATACGGACCGGTCGACAAGCTGGACACTCGCGTCTTCCTCGTAGGCCCGAAGGTCGGCGAAGAGTTCGAGGTGACCATCGAGAAGGGAAAGACGCTCGGCGTGAAGACTCTGGCCATGGCCGAGGATCTGACCGAGAACGGCGAACGCGAAGTCTTCTTCGAGCTGAACGGTACCCTCCGATCGGTGTTCATCAAGGACAACGAGGCCAGGAAGGAACTGCACATCCATCCGAAAGCGGACAAGGCCAACTTGAAACAGGTGGGCGCTCCTATGCCAGGCGAGGTCATCGACATCAGGGTGAAACCGGGAGACAAAATCGAGAAGGGCACACCTTTGGTCATCCTCTCGGCAATGAAGATGGAAACCGTCGTGCAATCTCCGGCCAAGGGAGTCGTCAAAAGTGTAGAGATCAAGATGGGAATGAAGCTTGAGGCCGAAGATCTCATCATCTCCTTCGAATAAAAAACAAAAAAACACCACCACCGCCAAAACCCCCAATCGAAAGAGAGACCAAAAAAAAAAAGAAAAAAACATCACGAGCGATCTTGTAAATACAAATTATTTTTTTATTTGTTTGTTGATTGTTGTTATTGTTGTTAGTAGTGTTTCTTTCCTGTCGCTCTTTCTTGATACTTTTCTCTCTATCTTTTTATTTAGTTATTTTCTTTTCTAAACTTTATACACACACTATCTTTGTTATACATATATATATTTACATAACGTTTTTTTTTTTTTATTATTCCACAACAAAAAGGAAAAAAAGAACAAATAATATATATTTTTTTTTTATATACAACATGATGTAACGAAATTACGAATCGGACGTTCCCAGAATCCTCTTCATCGCCAACTCCCCGTCCTGCAGAATCAAAGATTACACAAATCCTAACATTAGATTTAACGTTACCTTAACTAGGAAATCGAAGCATTTCTCCACGTAGAAATCATCACTGATCACGATCGATGATGATGGTGCAGGAAGGATGCCGTCGCCTCGAATCATCTTTACGCACGTTATTATGATCACGGCATAAACGCAGATCTTCGCAACTGCAAAACGAGTGTTGAGAAATTGATGGTGGTTTCGGTGATGGAATTACGGTTACTTTCGTGCAGATTCGCCATGATCAATGTGTTGATGAACAGAAAATTTTAAAGCAAAAAAAATGCCAAAATCAAATGACAATCCTCTTAGTTACTGTCATCAATAATGAACAAAAAGTAAGCGAAAACTTACAGGTAAGATCTTGGAAAAACAAATAATTACAAACTTGTTGATTTAGTTCATAGCTTCACGTAAGAAAGTTTAAATAATTAATATAATTATGAAAAACAAATTTATTAAATAGAAGATCTTAGTAACATAATAAACAAGCAATTGAAGTCATCTGACATCTCTTGAAATGTCTACAAAAACAATACCGTTTTTTTTTTCAATTCGATATTTATGTAACGTTAAATAGTGTATAACAGTGGTTTCCAAACTTGATGTTACTACGCTTCCCTCAAAAGTATGTAATCATTTGGCGCCTCCCCACCCCCCCTCCATTTCATAAAAGGAACGCGTATAGAATGAATCCAATATATGCATATGAAAGCTGAATGTTTGGGGAATCCAGCAAGTATAGATACATTCTGTGCTCTTATCGATATTGCTGTAA
>NW_017096974.1:0-2233 GCF_001412225.1 Nicrophorus vespilloides
AAAGTTTAAAAAATGCTCGAAAAATCAGTGTTTTTACATTTCATTGATTTTCTCGGAAACTATAATACATAGATTGCATACAAAAGATGCATATGAAAGCTGAATATTTGGGGAATATAGAAAGTATCGATATATTACTGTGGTTTTAGCCGTTTAGCTGTAATTCGTGTTGAAAGTTTAAAAAATGCTCAAAAAGCAGTACATTTCATTGATTTCTCGAAACTATAATACATAGAATGAATCCAAAAGATGCATATGAAAGCTGAATGTTTGGGGAAATCTAGCAAGTATCGATATATTACTGTGGTTTTAGCCGTTTGGCTGTAATTCGTGTTAAAGTTTAAAAAATGCTCAAAAAGCAGTGTTTTTACATTTCATTGAATAACGTTCGAAAATGCGAAAATGATAAATATTGATCAAAAGTACAGTACTTTACTTGAAAAATATTCAGAACTTATCAAAATTTCAGTTAATTACTTATAGACTTTAAAAAGTGTGGTAGATGCGCCGGGTAAACTGTTTATTTTACAACCAAAACTAAATAAACAACGCAAATTGTCAAATAACAAACTGAAATATTCAATGGTATAAAGTACACAAAATCCCGTTTTACACAATATGAAAAAAAAAACTCAATTAAATAATAACTAAATATTCGTTTCGCTTCAACTTGCATGAATAAATTAATGAGTCTTTTGTTCAATTACTCCTGAATTCATTTTCAGTTTTTTTTGTTTGTTATTATTTCGTCAAATCAAATCAGTTTTACAATTTTCCAATTTGTTTTATTGAAAATGCATAGAATACGATAAACGACAAATAAAATTCTGCTCTTTTTGAATTGAACTTTTAGTTACATTTGTTAGTCAATTTAATTGATAAAAATGGAAATAATTATTACTAAATGTATTATTTTTAATAAATCTAAAGTTTTATTGTAATATTTTATTTATTGTAAATTTTCAGTTTCAATTAAAATGGAGATAATTATAACTGAACATTAATAATTCATACATTACTTTCATAATATATATTCCTAAATTTTATAACTAATTTTTACTTTATTTTTGGATTAAAAGTTATGAATTCAATGGGTTTGAATAGAATGCAGTAACAACAGGATTCTTATTAGCATTGAGATTCTGAGATGGGAAACTGTAAAACTCGATTACGTTGAAAAGAAATTCTGCGCCTATTCAATTCGAATGCATATTTGAGAATAAGCTTTTAACAAGGCAAATGTTCGTTTATTTTCTCTTCATCTTTCTCATTTCAGATGACAATTGCAATTTCCGTTTACGTAATTCCCGCATAAAGAAAATTATATTCTTCATGGATCGATTAGAATTGCAAAAAAAAAAAAATATATACGGCGTAACGTAAAATCGGTACGCTTTTGAATATTTCACACGGAGGCGCATTCAAATCGTGCGGAATGATGTCTGAAATGGATGAGAAGTGGAAGAAGAAGAAGAAGGCGCATTTCTTTGCATAATTCAAACTGCGCTCGAGACCGGAAGTGCAGTAAAACCGGAAGCTCTCGACCGATTTAAACCAATGCCTCCTGCTGTTTAATTTTTTGCCCTCATTGTATTGTATGTTTCAGGTGGAAATAGTTTGTATTTATGCAATTCTAGTGAGCCGGAGGAGGAGGAGGAAGAAAGTCTTATTTTCAGACGGTGGATGTTTGCTAAATGGTTCATAAATTAGATACTGGCGTATTAAGTTGAGTGCTCACGAAGTGCGAGTAAACAACTTTGTGTTTATAGAGCGATGGGATGAGGCGGCAAACTCCTCATTCTCCCAACTCGCTGCAGTGTTGTAATAGGGTGGGTTTTCGATGGAAGGAGAAAGCTATCCTTCTTCTAGTGCACGAAGGGATGATACTCCTGCTACAATACATCCTGCGCTTGCATTCCTAATCTCCGCAGAAACTTGCCGTAATTTTGCGGACGTCGCCGAAATCGAGCAACACAATTAGTTTGCGATTTAATTTTGCTGCGACCGTTGCGAGATTATCCCCCAAAAAAAAAAGAAGTATACATAAATTAATTAACGTAGTTTGAGTGGTAAATATAAAATTGATTGATTATCCCACAAATTTGACAGGTCACGAATTTCAAAGTCATCAAAATCTCATGTAAGAAATTTCACGGATTAATTAAATTCCGTTTCGGTTACATTTATATAACTTTTCTGAATCATTGAAGAATTTTATATAATATGAAGAAAA
>NW_017096974.1:2241-6937 GCF_001412225.1 Nicrophorus vespilloides
CTTTCAATTTAAAAATAAATAAGTGTCATAAAAGAAGCGTTTCTTATTTGTCGCCATTTGTTTTATGTTTAGGTTATGTTAGTTTTCAGTGAATATGATTATTTTTGGGAGTTTACATAATATTATTACGTATGTAAAAAATGATGTTATTTTTTTGGAGGAAAATTATGGAAAAATAAAATAGTAACGGTTCTTTTATGACATTCTAAATTATTACTTGTATTTGTTATGTAACTTTTTCATGAATGTAACTTGTTAAGTATTTGTAAATTTGCTTCGATTTACTGAATTAATGAAGAGATTTTGTCTGATGCAACTGCATATACATAGTTGATTTCATAGAATAAATGTGAGAAGAGGCGATAAAAACAAACAATTACAGGAAATAGCGACGAGCAATTGAATTAATTCCCTGTGGAGAAAAGCGGTTTCGCATTCCATCTTACCGGCTCTGATGTAGTTTACGAGCGTTAATGCGAGAACAAGGGCCAAATGGGCGCAGGGTCGCTTCATATCCAAAATCCCTAAGCATTTTGCATCTGACTCCCGAAAGCAATAACTCTTCCGCGCCTCCACTCGCCTCCTTCGGATCCCGAGATGCAATTCCCCCCGACGAAACTCAGATTCACTGCAAAGAGAAGAAATAAACAAGAATTAATATGCAGACAAAACAACAGCAACAAACAAAAAAAAACTGAAATTGTTGGAGCGTTAAAAATCTTCAAAGTAAATTGCATTGTGGAGGTGCAAGAATAAAATTTAAAAAAAACTTTAGTCGGAGATTGTTGAAAAAACTTAGCGAGATGCGAAATTTTAATGAGGGAAAATGTGTGTGTGTGTGTATTCGGAAATTAATTTTGTATAGAGCTTCGAGTGTTCGCGTTACGTGTATGTGTTTATATACGTTTTTGGAGCGTGAAAGCGCTAAGTAATTTAGAGTCCACTAATTAATGAACAGTTTCGGTGCAAACCACTCTCATCCCTTCGATCCTCCGGGCGGAAGGGATACAGGACATAAACCTGCGCCCACGAATCGCATGTTCCGGAGACGCCCGGAGGCGAAGGAAGAGAGAAAAAAAAAGATGGACACATTTTATGCGCTCCGTCTAGACCGACGCGCAAAACAACCCCTAAAAACCTGCACTACAAAGAACTCAACTCACCTTCATTTATATTTAGCATTTAATTTCCCTCTACAAAGCAATTAGATTTTAATCCCGCTTTTTCTTTACCTCTTTTTTATCTCGCACGCGCGAACATTTACAATTTCGATTCTTGTTGATCCGCGAGTTTCCGGTTCGCAAAGCGCGCCGAATTTTGTTTGCTCGAAACTGCCGCATTTCATTCATTCATTCATTATTATTATTATTGCTATTCGCAGGTCGCATTCACTTCCGGTTTTCCGCAATGCGAATTCCGCAATCAACAATTCGCAATATCGCGGATCGTACGCTGCTGTGTTTATTCAATTCCGCGCGTTTAATTCCGAAATGTTAAGTACGTTTAAGGTAGACTTTGCATTTCAGATAAATTTAAGTCACAGTTAACATCAGTTAATTCCCATATAGTCTCGATAAGTTATAAATATTTAACGAATCTAAAATTAAAGTTATATTTTACATTGATATTTCATTGGAAATTTAATGGAAACAAACAGAACGAGTTAATAGTTTATTGTATTAATTTCATTCATATTTAATCCAATTATTATGAAAACATTGCAAATATTATTCTCACTGAATATTTATTTACATGGAAATTTTATTTAATTAAAATTAAAATACATATGATTATTAAATATTCGTGTAAAGAAACGCAATTTCAAACAAAAAAAAAAACCTAAATTTAAAGATTTGTAGGATTGTCACATGTACTTTTAATATGGAAATTAAGAAAAGGCGATTTTATAATATAAAAACAAATATACTCATTTCTCAAACTATAAATAAGAAAATACGATTTTATAATTTAAAAAAAAAACTTAAATTTAATGAAATGTATGATTATTAAAACTGTAAGAAGAATTATAATAGATTGATGAATTATTGTATAGTCTGGTTTTAATTAATATTTATAGAATTTGAAGTAAAATTTAAAATATGATTAAAAATAATCTTTTCCTAACAAAAAATATGGATTGAAATATCCAAAAGTCTACAACTTTCAATACAAATTGCTTACAGCAGTGTAAATACAAACTTTTATTTATTGAAACGTGAAAGATTGTTAGGAGAAACGCAACACGGCAATATATCAGAACGGACAAACACGAATACATATATTGCATTTGGCGATATTGAATACAACACAAATGCGCAACAAAATTGGATTTAAGTTTGCATGCGAAACCAATAATTTAATAGTTGTAGTTGTATAACATTGGCAATAGTTTGCATATTAATGGCCACACTTTAATTGATTAATTTACGGCCGAAAATTTATCGACTGTAAATTATTAGCGCATCCAGTGACAATTATTAATTGGCAACAATGAAATCTAGTGGAAACGCATAGAAGTTAGATTTTTTTCCCTCAATTTCAACATCAAACATATTGCTTGAAATAATGGAAACGAATGAAATTCATCATCAAAAAGTTGCATAATCGTCTTTTTCGCGCACAAAAGCAAGTAGATTTATTATAAAAACGATAAAAATAAAGGAAAACTTTGATTAATGGTGCGTCTTTCCGCGTTTTGGAATTATTTTTACGATGTTGGGAAGAAGAAAGTTGATTAAGAAATTTTATCAGTAATGAGAGTTTGTAAGCATTTTCTGGAAATGAAATTGCCCTTTTTTGTGCATCGTTTGATGAAAAAAAGGGGTTGGAAAAAGAAAAAGGTATTCGTAATAAGCCATTTTTTTTAGATGATGATGATGGAGGGTTGTATTTTTCCTCTCGACCGTTGTTGTGTGTCCTCTCATATTTGCGTCATTGCATGGGGATGTATGCAAACGCTTTTACCTCAACAATGGGATGGAGGAGTTTGCCGAGAGGGTGGATGAGAGAAAACTCGAAGAAAGAAGTAATAGAAGAAGAAAAAAAAAATAGATACAACGTAACGCGATTGCATAACGTCATTTGCATGCAGAGAAGAGCGAAGGCATAAATAATAAACACCTGAGAGGTCGTCGCGGCAAGGAGAGGTCAGTCGGACCAAAAACGCGTTTCCGGCCAACGAATTGTATAAAAGAATACCAATCGATGTTTCTGATCCAGTGGAAAACTAACCATCGATGATGTTGATGAAGATGATCGTGAAAACTGGTGGATTGGGACTGGTCCTTCTCGGTTCGTTCTTTGCGGCGACGACGATGGCGCAGGGTCCAATTTACAGTAAAAGTTATGCGAGGGTCAGCTTCCAAAGGGCGTCAAGAATTGCCGCTCCGTACAAAGAGGCCGGATATCATCCCGAGGGTCCCGTCTTTAATTTACCAGAGAATTATGGACAGCCCAGCAGCACCGAAACCAGCCAAGTAATTACAGAAAAGAGCGTTCCGGTGGGAACTACCGAAGCCGTTACCGAAGGCACGACAACTGAGATGAATGATGCAACGACCGAAACCTTTGACGATACGACAACCACTGAGAAATACCACCCAGATGCGACGTCCACGGAAAACTATGGAAATTCCATCACGACCACCCTCGAGCAAGATGAATTATCAACAACAACCGAATATTCGGAGGATTTTTCTACTACTACCGCAGTCCAAGAAGATGCAACTGATGTTCCTAGTAATGATACAGCTATCGAAGAGGAGCGGGATGAATCCAGGCGGGATGAAGAATCAGAAATCAATGTAGTGGCGGATGCGGATGGGGTCCGGAGCGGAAGAGGATTAGAAGTGGAAAGATCAGAGGACGAGGAGGAGGATGAAGGCGCCGGCGTTTATTACATTTACCATCCCAACGGGCTGCTCCAGAGGGTGGTCTACTCGACCAGGAGGGATCCGGATAATATGGGATACACGGCTCAATTGACTTACCAACACGTCGAACAGATTCAGAGTCCCATTTTCACCTACGACCCAGAATCGTACGCCTTCCGGCAGATCCGTTTATGAAGATTACCTAATCTCGATTATCCTACAACCAAATGTGATCCAATTGTAACCACTCATTGTTTGTCTGTATTTATTTAAATTATTCTACAATAAAACACAATCATTACCATAATGAATTTCAATTAATTTTACCATCTTTTTAATCTTATTAATTTACTGAAACTTCATATCTGGATTAATCAAATCATCTCAATCATCTAATATCACTCATTTGTTTCCTGAAATTATAAACTTTCATAATGTCAATTTAAAAAAATAAGAAATGTTTAATTTTCTTTAATCTTGTTGCAATATTCAATTATTTGTGTGTAGTTACAATAAATACAAATTATTATGAATTATTCATTTCCTTGTAAGATCCGTTTATGAAGATTAAATTAAACATTTCTTATTTTTAATTGAATTATGAAAGTTTATAACTTCAGGAAACAAATGAGTGATATTAGATGATTGATATTAATCCAGATATGAAGTTTCAGTAAATTAATAAGATTAAAAAGATGGTAAAATTAATTGAAATTCATTATGGTAATAATTGTGTTTTATTGTAGAATAATTTAAATAAATACAGGTAAACAATAAGTGGTTACAATTGGATCACATTTGGTTGTAGGATAATCGAGATTAGG
>NW_017096975.1:0-8555 GCF_001412225.1 Nicrophorus vespilloides
TATTTTCATGTAACTTTCTTTTATAAATATGTAAATGCAAATTAATTCAATAAATAATGTTTATTTAAAATTTACATTGATTGTTTCATGAATTCAGACCGTTGTGGTAGATGGAAGATTATTCAATTACAGTTTTTAGTAGAATGAAGATAAGATATTTCTACCCTACTTATTTATAATCTTCAAACTATGAAAGAAGTAATCAATAAAATCACAATTTGAACTAATTAGAAGATAATTCAGATTTTGGTAAAAACAATAGAAAGAAGACGCAGATTAAGAAAGATCAAAGATGAGAATACAGCAAAGCATGAGGAGTGTGAGGTTGGGAGGAGAGCGAGATTGCATTCAATTGCAATATTATTTATCATGTAGGTGAGGTCTCGGCCCGACACCGCGACAAATCACTTCGCACGACCTTCGACCCGCCGCATTATATAACCATCGCCAATTATAATTATATCCAACGGATCCGAGGAACGAAAATCCGGGATTCTCCCGTCTCTCCCTCACATAAATATCTCTCTAATCACATCCAGCACTGAATCATCCGCATCCACGTGAGCCAACCGCAAACTGGACACACACTCATAGGGATTAAAGACAAAATATACTACTATCCACTTACTACTACTACTACTCATTTCTTTCAATCCACAATATTATTACTTACCACCTTCAACCTTAATCATCAACTAGAATTATTTTAGATTTAAGATAAATTAAACATAATTTATAAGCATAAAATTATGAAATAATTCATAAAATGTATAAAACCAGAAAAATATAGTTGAATCATTTGCTTTATATTAATTGATAAAAAAAACAATCAAGTTGCATGGAAACAAAAGTATTGTTATGTCATTGATAGAAACGTCAAATAAAATTGGTTATATTATTTCTAATTAATTAATAAACTACATTTATGAATAAAAACTTACATTTAGATCTTCTCTTTTATTAACATCTTGAAGAAAACCCAAAACATCTTCCATTTGACACAAAAGTTCCACTTTTTAAACACAATTCGCGCAGGAAAAACTTATAATTAGAAGCAGACACGTACCATGGTTTGTTACGTAACTAACAAAAGAGAAACGTAATCACAAGTAAATAAAGTTGCATATGTACACATTCGTTACGTCATTAATAGAAACGTCAAATAATTTCAAAATAATAAATATATATATATATTAATTTCAGTAAAATTTAATTCATTTTGAATTGGATAATAAAATTACTTTTTAATACAGATTTACTCAAGTAATATTATGTATAGCGATTTTGTTACTAATTACGTAACAATCGATAAACGTAATCATAGGCAAATAAAGTTGCATATGTGTAGAAATGAAAATACGACATTTTTTTTTAACTGAAATGAAATAATGTATATTAAATTTATTAAGACTTGAATCATCTTCAATTTAAGACTATTTTCAATCACGATTCACACATGTAAAATTGTAATTAGGAACGGACATCTAGCGATGTTATTACGTAATTAAAAAGAAGAACGTAATCAAAAGTAAATAAAGTTGCATATTTAATAAATGATTAGACAATCCAATTTGAATATAATTTATTGGAAATGTTTACATTTATGGTGGACGAAACAGGTAAAACTTTAGTACAACTACTTTTCAAGTTATATACTAATTAAATGTAATATTTAATGTTTTATTTTTTCAGTCTTAATTTGTTAATATTAACTATTTTTTGAACTTATCTAATTGTGAGTAATTGTTATTAAATTTTCGTTAAATATAAAATATTCAATGCGTTTGAACATTTCAAGGTTCATTTGAGAATGCTAATGATGTTTAACATTACTTTTATACTTAAATAAATATTTAAAATCTGCATGAAATTAAATCTTTGATTATTTCTAACAGAATTTTCCATGTAATTTACGCTAAAAACAGCTAAAATTCAATAAAATTACTACGAACATAACATTATTTTAAAATTTCAAAAACTAACTACTGTTTTTATTAAACTAATAGAGAAAATTATTTTTGTCTCTTTTTGTCCAATATGAAAGTCATTATTCTAAGAAACTGTGAGAATATTATTAATTTCTATTTAGTAAAGTCTGGAATATTCTTTAGAGTATTCAAATTGTTGATAGAATTTTCTTGTATTTTTATACAATTATAGAAAAAGTGTTATGGAAAACAAAAGAAATATGAAATATTCGAAACCTGTGTGTCTTTTCTTAACATCAATTTTAATAAAGTTTACAAAACTCTTGATAACACTACGATTAGGAAAAAAATAAACTTGAACTAAGTTAGTTTCTTTGGAAAGATGTCGAAGGTTACTATGATCAATGTGGAAAAGTACAAAAAGGTAAAATACTACTAAGATTAGGAAAATTTTGAATCAACTCCTTTTTTATCCAATTTCAAAAAGTAATTACTCTAAGAAATTGTGAAAGTATTATTAATTTATATTTAGTAAAGTCTGGAATTTTCTTTATAGTATTCAAATTGTTGATAAAATTTTCAATTATAGAAAATGTGTTATGGAAAACAAAGAAAATATGAAATATTCGAAACTTGTGTGTCTTTTCTAAACATCAATTTTAATAATGTTTACAAAACACTTGATAACACTACGATTAGGAAAATTTAAAATCTCAATCTTTGAAGGAATAAAAAAATAAACTTGAACTAAGTTAGTGATTTTGGAAAGATGTCGAAGGTTGCTATGAACAATGTAGAAAAGTACAAAAACCTAAAATACTACTAATAGTAGGAAAATTTTATTTTCTAAATTGCTTTTGGAAAGATGTTGGAGGTAGCTGTGATCGACGATGAAAAGTGCAAAAAAAACAAAAATTCTACTAAGATTAGGAAAATTTAGAATCTCAATTTTTAAAAGGAAAAATTTAAACTTGAACTAAGTTAGTGATTTTGGAAAGTGTAAAAAAAACAAAAATTCTACTAATATTAGGAAAATTTAGAATCTCAATTTTTGAAGGAAAATGAAACTTAAGAGAACAATCAAACTTTTTTTGTTCAAATTGATTTTGAAAAGATGTCGAAGGTTGCTGTGATCAATGTGGAAAAGCACAAAAAGCTATTTCTTCTTTTTTTTTCAAATTGCTTTTAGAAAGATGTCGGAGGTAGCTGTGATCGATGATGAAAAATGCAAAAAAAAAACAAAAATTCTATTAATATTAGGAAAATTTAGAATCTCAATTTTTAAAGAAAAATAAAACAATTGAACTTTTTTTGTTCAAATTGATTTTGTAAAGATGTTGGAGGTTGCTGTGATCGATGGTGAAGAAGTTCAAAAACAAAAATACTACTAAGATTGTAAAGAGAACTAGTTAATTGTTTATTTTTTTGTTTAAATTGATTGTTGGAAGGTAGCTGTGATCGATGCGGAAAAGTGCGAAAAAAGAAACGAAACGAAGATCTTGTTTGCGGGATTTTAGTGGATTGCGATAGTAATAAATGGATGCATTTATCAAGTGAAGACTTGATGATGAGAAACGGAGCGAAGATCGCGGCGCACTGTGCAGTAGTAGTGCAGTGCAGTGCACATACACACACGGTCGAGGTCGATTAGTCTTCATCACCGTATCATTCAGACCGCATAATTAGTCCGGCATTCAGGGGCAATCAATAACAATCAGAGCCGTTCAGCTACCGGACTAATTGCCAATTTCATCTACGTCCACTGAAACAACAAAAACGTATAGCGTCCATATTGAAATCCCGACAGTAACGATTTTACTATATACTTATTCCTAACATTCCCATTTCTATATTTCCAATTGCTCTTCGTTTTCCATCCAAAGTAGTGTAGGTAAATGTATGCATGTATATGGTTTTGTAGCATGAGTGAGTGTAAGTGCATGTACGTATGCGCAATTTATCGGATGTGCAATAGTTAATGGGTACGATTAAACCCTGCGTGTCTTGAGCCGTTCGGATTGCATTAGTTGGAGCTATTTAGATTGCGATATGGCACCACAATAGATGGGGGGAAAAAGATGGAAGCCGCGACTCGGGTTACGTAATTAAGATTGTGTCTTTTGTCCGCAACCTACGTGGAAGTGTGTGGTTGGTGTCTGTGGATGGCTTCTCCTTTCGGTCGGATGTATATAAGTAACTTGCGGCAATGCTCTCTCTCGAATCTGGGTTTAGGGATCGAGGATAACGAAGAAACAAACCTCTTTCTTGTTCCCTCTTCACTGCGAATGCGTAATCGAATGACAGCAGGACGTTACGTAATCCGGCGGCAGCAGCAGAAGAAGCAGACCGCGAGTCACGCCATCTTCGTCCGGTGCAATCGCTGATCCTGCAGGTGATGGTAATGGTACTGTTAATGGTGGGTCAGGGTTGCAACGAAAAGAATTAACAGATCATCATCATCAACATCAAGAATCCAACACGTTCACGGATCGTTGGGCAAAATTCATGCTCCGTTTAATCTCGCAAAACCCAACAATTTTACACTCCGAATCTGAAATGAAAAGGAAATTTTAGTTAATTCAATCATATTTTATTCAAAAAGCTTAAGCAAAATTTGAAAAATCTCATAACTTTCTTAATTAATTCAAAAGAAAATCATTACTTGTCAAGTATCAAGTAGAATTACTTGTTGAAATACTCGCAAAGTGTCAAAAAATTACCACACAATAACTTTACTTGATTAATCAGTTCTACATAATTTTAATTAATTTGTTCAAAATTTCAATGTATAAAATATGATACAAATTATTTTATATTAATTAATATAAAATGATCAAGTTACATTGAAACAAAATGGACAAACAAAAAAGTCATTGATTTTTTAAATTTGCAATGATTTTTATAAAAATACAAACACTTTACTTAATTTCCAATTAAATTTTGATAATTTCAAATAATTTTTATAAAAATACAAACACTTTACTTAATTTCTAATTGAATTTTGGATAATTTCCATTAAAATTTTGATGATTTCAAATTATTTTTATAAAAATACAAACATTTACTTAATTTCCAATAATTTTTATTCCATTGAAATTTTGATAATTTCCAATGATTTTTATAAAAATACAAACACTTTACTTAATTTCCAATTAATTTCCCATTGAAATTTTGATGATTTCAAATGATTTTTATAAAAATACAAACACTTTACTTAATTTCCAATTGAATTTTCGATAATTTCCATTGAAATTTTGATGATTTCAAATGATTTTTATAAAAATACAAACACTTTACTTAATTTCCAATTGAATTTTGGATAATTTCCATTGAAAATTTCAATGGAAATTATCCAAAATTCTCATTTTCTTTACAATGCATTTGATCGTGTCGAAATACGTTGAAATTACTGTATCTAATTTGTGTAAATTTCAATTTTATTGTTTTATTTTTGTTCTATCTAAATTTTATTGGGGACCGTTGCTTTAATTGTCCGAGGCCGCGGCTCATCTCCAAAAAAAAGTTTAGGTGGTTTTATGGCCGCGACGTACACTGAAGAGCACTCAAATAAAAAATAAACGTTAATAAAAAAAAAATTCTAAATGAAAGGACAACAACGAATCAAGAACAACGGTAGAAAGGGGATCCTTTAAAATGATTTTATTATTGGAGATGAGATGGGAGAGAGGAGACAAATTGCTTGGGAATTTTTACACTTCCAGTGCTCTCGCTGTTCCCCAATTCTAATTGAAAGACTATTAAAAGATACTTAACACGAGCCTCGAAAGCTTTTAGCGCGTCCCCAAAAAATTAATACTGTCTCTCTCTCTCTCTCTCTTTGTTATGCAGTCACTCGCTCTTTTCTATGGTGGAGGATGGAGGTTGCTATGGTAACAACAACTGTTACCTAGGAGATGAGAGCATCTGCGGAGAAGATGGACAACAACGTGTGGTACGGACGGACGAGAGGAGAGATAATAAATGATCTACACAAATTGAGGCATAACGAAATGTAATTGATTTGGAAATGGCGATTGGTAAAGGTCATTACTGTAATTTCACATCTATTAAAATCCCATATCACATTAGAATCCAATTTCGCCGTTACATTATTTGATTTGAAGCGTGAGAAGACGTTTTATTTTCTTTCTTTTCTTTACTTATTTATTTATTTATTTCTGACCATCATGCATGCATGCATACGATATTTATTTTTTCACTCCTCGTCTTCGCCGTTCGACCGACTTCCTCGTTAATCCGTCCGAACGCCGCCAACAACAACCAACAACAACATCCATATGGCGCGCGTAAAACAAACAAAACCAAAACTAATCTCTGTCCCATTCATGTTTCCATGACAACTATTATTATTTTCTTGTCCTTTGCAGACCACAACCATCATTCATGTTGTCCTGACAACGGTGATTACCATAATATCAATAACAATTATCCACTTGCTCCATGCCTCCATATACTTTACAATTTCCGAATTACTGAAAATCAAATTACAGAAAAAAATACACCAGAAGAAAGTTTTCATTAATTTTCTTTAGTTTACTTTCAAAGTGAATTAAGAACTAACTAATTAAGATTTGTTGGTAAATTTACAGAAATAAAGTTTGTACTAATTCTGAAAATCAAATTATAGAAAAAAAAATACACCAGAAGAAAGTTTTCATTAATTTTCTTTAGTTGACTTTCAAAGTGAACATACAATTTATTAAATCCTAATTAAGATTTGTTGGTAAATTTACAGAAATAAAGTTTGTACTAATTCATTTTCCATTTACACCATATGCATAACAACTGTTACCACATCAAACGAACTAAAAAAAAATAGTTGTATTTTTTCTCGTTTAAGAGATGTTCCCGTTCGAATTCACAAACAAACAAAAAAAAAATGAATTGCTCGTAGCCAAATTCATTAAAAAGTAATAAACGTTTCCACGTTGCGGCGTCGCCTTCCTAATGAGCCTCATTTCCTATAAATAATCTACGTTAAAATATTCTGCTGGCTTCACTTAAAGAACAATAAATTAAGAGGATGGAGAGGAGAAAACGAGAAAGGAATAGAGAAAAAAAATAATAACAACAGTAAGCAATAACAAGTAATAAGTGAATTTAAACGGTCGTTTCTCTCGCTCAGAAATTAGGCTTAATGCAAAAATAAATTGACCACGAAATTCGTTACCGTTTCTCATCATCATTGTTGTTTTTTGTTTCAACATCGCTTCGATCTTGGTGGATCCATATGGTGGATTGTATTTATTTTTTAGTAGATGTTGGGTTTAGAAAGTAATTGAAAATTATACGTTTTTAAGTGCGCTTCATATTGAATTAAATAATCAAACAAAATAATTTAAGTTAATATCACATAAGTAAATTGTTTATGAAAGTTTCTATAAATACATAGATGATTTTCTAATTCAGCTTCAGTAATTTAGAATTGTTTTTTTGTTTTGTTTAAATTTGCTTAGATTATAAAATTTAATCAGGGTTTGATGATAAATTCTTTAAAATTATAAATTTTAGTTAATGAAAAAAAGTTATTTTCAAATATAGTGAGCAATTAAATTGAGTTTCTATGTATGAAAATTGTTCATTTTCTAAGTGAATATTTTTCAGCTTAAGAAATCTTTCTCTGTTTCGTTGTTTTTTTTTTGTTAAAATTCCGAATTTTCCCATATAAACTAATGTAAATTACGGTAATATCTTTCATGCCGCAAAAAAAAGTATAACTTGGTTTCGATTTTAATGATTTTGCTTTTCATACTTTTATGACAAATATAATTATAATTAAATTTACGAATTTGTTGAAAAACAATATATATATGTATAAAGAATAATGTTTAAAATTTAATTCTAATTAGTTAATAAAAATTTAAAGATCCACACTAAATACGACTATTAAATTAAAATTGATGTAAATTTTATGAGTGAAAAAAAAACTAGCATTGAAACGAAATAGTAACATTTCTTTTATGACCCATTTTAATGCTTTTTTTTTTTCGTAAAATTAAAACAATGATTCACTAGATTAATTGGCACCAAAATAAAAATGGTAACGATTCTTTTATGACAGATTGTTTTACATTGTTTTGTGTATGATGTAATCAAAAGTAGATATTTGCAGATTTCTGTAGGTTGAAGCGAAACTGTTGATTATCTAGTGATGAGTGGTGCCCTTATTTCCAAATATAGTGAGCAATTAAATTGAGTATGAAAATTGTTCATTTTCTAAGTCAAGATTTTTCAGCTTAAGAAATCTTTGTCTGTTTCGTTGTTTTTTTTTTGTTAAAATTCAGGATTTTTACTCGCGATAGTGAAACAATTTTTCCCATATAAACTAATGTAAATTAACGATAATGCGTTCCTTGTAGGAGAAAAAAAAAAGTATAACTAGGTCTCGATTATTAATGATTTTCCTTTAGGTTCTTTTAATTCTTTGGATTTTTATTCGTTTTAAATTTTGCACCAAAAAAATCACAAACACAAGTTTGGAAATGTTGTGATCACAAACAACACTAAGATGCAACTAGAATGACCACTAACACTAGGATCTGTTTTCCAATTCACACACGGTGAAGTGAGTTTATATTTGTTTATATTACTTGCATCAATTCGGGG
>NW_017096976.1:0-57834 GCF_001412225.1 Nicrophorus vespilloides
ATGCTCGAAAAAGCAGTGTTTTTACCTTTCATTGATTTTCTCGAAAACTGTAATATATAGAATGAATCCAAAAGATTCATATGAAAGCTGAATGTTTGGGGAATCTAGCAAGTATGGATATGTTACTGTGGTTTTAGCCGTTTGGCTGTAATTTGTGTTCAAAGTTTAAAAAATGCTCGAAAAAGCAGTGGTTTTACATTTCATTGATTTTCTCGAAAACTATAATACATAGAATGAATCCAAAAGATTCATATGAAAGCTGAAAGCTGAATCCATATTGCTGTAATGCGCGTTCTTTTATGAAAGGGGAGGCGCCAAATCATTACATACTTTTGAGGGAGGCGTAGTAACATCAAGTTTGGAAACCACTGATCTAGTTAATTAACCCTTAGACTCATCTAGATTTGTTAAAATGAATATTTGTGAAATAAGCCGTGACTCTGCGTACATAAAAATGAAAGATGTATAAGACAATTTTATTTATAGACATTGTTAACTTAAACATGGATTCATTTATAAATTATATGTAGATTGAATGCATTGTAGGATAGGACAAATATAATCAAAGAGAGCTACTACGGACGATATTAATAATTATTGAATACAACTTCCACGTCGATAAATAGCAATTATAAAATATTTATTTGGAATAGCAATTAGATTTTATGCGGTGTTTAAGGATGTGCTCTGAGCTTTCTTTATGATGTGACCAGATGATAGTTAGTAGGATGCATAAAAAAGGCCAGGTATAGAACCTGAACGCTGTAACGACTGGTTATAGATTATTAACTCGGAACGTGTTATAATTAGTTGTCACTACACGCCCTTTCCTTTGTTTATTGCCAGTGATTTGCATAAAAAAAATACACAAACACATTGTGCCCGTTTCCACCCCATAAGCAACGAAATTATGAAATATTCAATTATAAATAACATATTTATTCCTCTCGATGCATAAATTGTGACCAATTATAAATGCATTCAACACACTTGATCGTTATGATCGGCGATTCTTCATTGCATAACCATCAAAAGCAATGCGCGTGTTCTTTTTTTAATTTTATTTATTTATTTTATATAATGCCTTCGGATGATTATATGGTTTATTTTAAAAGACAACATAAAGAAGAATAAATCACGAGAGTGGTGTGAATCAAAGGTGTAATGGAATTCCTGCGTGGCAAAGGAAAAAGGGTGTTGCATTCGGCCTGACTATCAACAATCTATAACAACCCATAATGAGTAGCCGCACCGTCGAATTGATTATGATTAATAGAAGGCACAGTGTTAAAACACTGCCTTTAAAAACGTCCATACACAAACATGATACTGCCCTCTGGCAAGTTCAATATTATAGCAACAACCTGAACCAAAAAAATCATCACGCTCCACTTTTTTTTTTGTTCAGCTTTTATTTACCCAATAAATTATGTACAAATTATGTTATTATTATAAAACTTTTATTTTACTATCCTTAATATTATTAAATGTCAACAATCCAAATAATAACAAGAATAATGAAAAATAGATTTCCAACTCTTCATATATATGTGCTAATCCAGACCTTTTGTGACAAAGACCCTGTTTTAAGATATAAAAAAATAGGAAGCCGAACCAAACATTACGATCACTATTTTTACTTGTGAAATTAATTTCCCACAATGGAGAGACGCTGGTTGTAGCCCCCTGTGCTAAGCGGATATAAATATTTATGATATATCAGTCTCGGTCAACGAAGAGTTCCAAATAGGAAGAAATCTAACAACGAACATTTTTTCAAAAAAGAAATATGTTCAGATAACATACACATGTTCGGACAAACTCATTACCGACAAATTTATGTTACTTTTGGTGTTGATATGAAGATTAAGTTATTTCTTTAATCTTTGATCTATTTATGAATAATTCAAATTATGTCCGATCAAACAAAATAATAAAATCTGTATGCTTTAGTAAATTTAGAAAATACTACTTAATATAGTTGTATGTAATATGTATAATATATTTAATTCTTATTGAATACATTTAATAAAAAATAAATATGAATACTATTGAGATAATGAATAAGTATATGGTGGTGCAGTACAGCTACAAAATGATAAATAAAATATATATAGAAGAAACTATACAATGAATGAAGGAAGGCGGAGAGATGTGATATAGCGACGGGTGAAAATGGTAATACCACGAATAGATGTTGGAACAATGATGGAGATAACGACACCTAAGCTAATAACTATGATGATTTTTGCTTTGTGTTTAATAATATCGACATCTGATTAAAAGTCGAGTCAAGTATACTGTGACTGTCGATTATAATATTCTGGATGCATGTGTGATGAATAATTCCACGTGGTATCGCCCTTTTATCTGCTGCGAACGGTCTCCTCCTTTTTTTACACGTATTTTAATAAAGTCTTAAGTACCTAGTTTCTACCCAGATGAATTATAATTTGGTAGTCACGGTATCAATTTAGCGCCATCTATATAAAATCACGTACACTTTATTAGGTATATATAGGAGTATTTACTGGCTTGTAACTTGCTCGTGTATCTCGTTTGCTATACATTTTTTTACTATTTATATACATGGAGCCGGAGTTGTCGGCATGGAGCAGAAAGAGAACGGACTATAATTATAAGGAGACGCAGACACCTGCTTAAACATAAGTGGGCATTTTGTGTTACAGGAGATGGATATTTGGTGTTTTTCGCACCATATAATATTTATGCGAGGCGCGGCCGAAGAGCAAAAAGAGAAGAAGGATAGCCAAGATGAAAGTTAATAACGTGTGATGAAATTACACATTTAAAAACTTCCTCTCCACCACGAGCACTGGACCTATTTGAATAAGAACAACCCGTGTCCGTATAAAATTACAATTGCTGATGGCGATCAAATTATACATCGCTGCCTTAATTGTGTAACTTTAGATAATCACCTCTGACAGAACGATTTTCAGTTTTGTTCCGTTTTTCTTTTCGGACTGCGAGACCTATTATATCTACATTACCTCGGCGCGCATTATGCTATAAAATGTTAAATAGTTTCAATTTAATCACTGTTATAAATTTTAATGTTTAACTTTAAACGGAAAATTGCGTCCAAGCATAATTAAGCTATAAGATTTAATCCATAATATATTCCCGGCCAAAGTGTGAAAATTAACAAGCGCGACGCGCAAAATATCGGGAATAAATTCCGCTATAAAATATTTAATTTGACAAAAAACGAGAACGAAGTATAAGTGCATAATGGCAAGCAAGTTTTTTGTACAGAAACGACCAAACCTGATGTACATCTCCTTATTATACACACATACACACTCAAACAGGGTATTACCATACAAAAACAATAAATCAATCGGCTGTTAGATTTGAAGCGAGAAGTTTGTAATCAATTTCTCACACATAGCGAGATCCACCGCTCCCTATTATTAGCAAACTAATTACAGTAATATCTGATCGTATCTTCTATTCTCTACTTTCCATCATAGTAATAAAAAGTCTATACCTGATTCCTACGTGCGTGCTGTATGTACACAATAACGATTTTAGATAAATATTTTCTTTATACAAAATAATAGTGCTTTGGTTTATCAAAAAACCATAGTCACTACATAACTGTTAAACTTTCATAGACATAATTTAATCATAAATACTATCTTTACTCATTTATTGATCAATTTTAATATCTAATATATTTTAGCACAAGGATTTATAAAAATATTACAACAGTTACATAAGTATATCAGTGAACAAAATCAGGAAGTTTTTTTCTTCTTCGGCAATCTATCTGATATAGACATAAACTGAAGTTGTGGCTGTTATAAAAATAAATAAATCAGAAAGTAGATCAAAATAAATACAGTGGCAAAATGAATTGTACGAAAAATGACTCGCTTAACGAGCGACGTTTCGCATAATGAGTGACGATAAAGAGAAGAGGAGTCTCGTATTGCGCGCCTGCTACATCATTTTTAAAACTTGTGTACACACATTATGTATATTTTTGAATATGTTTCACTATACGAGTAAAAATACAGAAATTTTGGAACGGATTAAACTCGTTAAGCGACGTTCCACTGTATATTGTAAAAGGTTATTGGATAAAAATGTCTGTATCCGAAATAATATAATTAAATTATTTAAAGTGTTATGTAAATATGGGTTATATTCAAATATTAAATGTGCTTAAACTATTCATTATTATAAAACAATTAAGTTTTAATAACTAAATACATATATTAATACCATCATTATATTTCTATTTTCCAATTAGAAAATTATGTTTATAAACAAAAATAAAATCAAATAAAAATTAAAAAATGCATTTACTGTGTTAACAATTATATAACACTTCAAATATTGGTTTTACGGCGGCATCTTTGTAGCAATGGACACACTACAATTAGAAAGTTTGTAATTTGTTGAAAGTTATGAACTTATGCATTACATTTTTATAATCATATCACTTATAGTGAATAATACAACATTATAAATAGATAATTGAATATATTTAAATGTTTACTCTTTTATTAATTACTAATTTATAATTAATATAACATGAAGATATAATGTTGATTATACTGCTGGAAATAAAGTAAAAAATCAACTCTTAATGAAGAAGATAAATATTTAATATGTCATCCAAATCAATATCTACTTGTTCTTCGAAATTAGATATAAAATAAAGATAAATGTGGGAATTCGTAAATTTGAATATAGTGTTGCCTATACAAAAATATATGTAATTTCTTAATTGAAATATTTTTTTTTCTTTAAAACAAATGAAAATCAACCAACATTATAAAATATACACGTTGCCCATATAATATTGAATTATAAATTTCTTCAGTTCCCTTCACATAGCTTGTGAAATTATAAACGGATTAGAAATTTCAATAGAAAAAAGTACACAGAGTAGCCAACGTGATTTTGACATTTTAAAACTAACCCAATCTTGTGCCAAACCAGTGCCAGTGCTAGTATCGTGTAGCACATGTTTATAGTTTTTGTATCAAAATGAGTAGAAAAAATAAAGGATCTGGTTCATTAGGAAGAACCTTAATTAAGGACAGATTCGGAGGAGGAAAAGCCAGAAAATATACAAAGGACAATTCTATGGTAAGTAAATAATTAACATTTAGATTATTCATTACTGAACATGTTTATCTTTTAGCTACATACAACTGAAATCCAGGATGGATATGATTGGGGAAGATTAAATTTGCAATCAGTTACAGAAGAATCATCATTCCAAGAGTTCCTTTCAACAGCTGAATTAGCTGGAACTGAATTTCAAGCTGAAAAACTCAACATAAAGTTTGTGAATCCAAAGACCAATATTGGATTATTAACAAAAGATGAAATCAAAAAGGTTAAAGCTGATCATGAGAAACATAAAGAAATAATAAAAATCCCTAGAAGGCCTGTATGGAATTCAGAAACAACAACTGAAGAACTACAGTTAAAAGAAAAAGACAGTTTTTTGGACTGGCGTAGATCGTTGGCAATATTGCAAGAAGAGGAAGGCTTGCTTTTAACTCCATATGAAAAGAATTTGGAATTCTGGAGGCAATTGTGGAGAGTTGTTGAAAAAAGTGATGTTGTTGTACAAATTGTTGATGCAAGAAATCCACTTCTCTTCAGATGTCAAGATTTGGAAAAATATGTTAAGGAAGTATCTGATGATAAAATGAACATGATTCTAATCAATAAAGCAGATTTTCTAACTGAAGAACAGAGACAATACTGGGCTGACTATTTTACAAGTCAGAATATGAAAGTTGCATTTTTCTCGGCAGTTTTAGCTTCTGAAGCCATTGAGGAGGAGGAGGAGGAAGAAGTTGAACCAGATGAACTGAGAAGCAGAGAAATTGATAGTGACATCAAAAGTAAAGTTAAAGATTTGGAAGAGGCAGTTGACAGAACTGCTGACAAATTGGAATCATTAACTAAAGAAATTGAGAAGAAAATAGAAGAACTTGCAGCTGGAGAAGAATTGGAAAACAAAGAAGAGGAATTCAACTCCAATAAATTATTAAATCGAGATGAACTTATAACTTTATTCAGGAGTGTTCATAATAACAAACGGGTAACTGAGAATATTGCCACAATTGGATTAGTGGGTTATCCAAATGTTGGTAAAAGTTCTACTATCAATGCTTTGATGACTGTGAAAAAGGTATCAGTTTCTGCAACCCCTGGTAAAACTAAACATTTCCAAACATTATATTTGGATAAGGATATTTTATTATGTGATTGCCCTGGGTTAGTCATGCCAAGTTTTGTTTTCACTAAAGCAGAAATGGTTATTAATGGCATTTTACCAATTGACCAAATGAGAGATCATGTACCACCAGTAAATGCTGTTTGTCATTTGATTCCAAGACATGTAATTGAAGATAAATATGGAATTATGATTGCCTTACCAATGGAAGGTGAAGATCCTGATAGACCCCCAACTTCAGAAGAACTCCTAAATGCTTATGGATGTAAGTCACTGTAAGCACAAATAATTATAGTCAAAACTAATTTGTGTTGTAATTTTAGACAATAGAGGCTTTATGACTGCTAATGGTCAACCAGATAATCCTAGATCAGCTAGGTATGTGCTCAAAGATTTTATGAATGGTAAACTGTTATATGCCAATGCTCCACCTGGAGTTAAACAGGAAGTATACCACATATGGCAGGAGAGACAAAAGTTTCTTTCTGAAAATCACGTAAGACCCGCTCGTGAAATTAGAGCAGGGAAAGTAAGTTATCTTCATAATTTTCTACAAAGAATAGAATTTTACTATAATCATTTTAGACCAACAGAGTAACAACAGAAGATATGGACAAGGTGTTCTTTAATACTCAAAATCATGGTGTTCACGTTAGAGGCAATAACTTGCCAGCAATGTACGTATGAATGTTCCGAATTTTTTGCAGTAATTTTTATTATTTGTTTATTAGGTCGAGTAATGGTCAACCAGATGCAAAACCTTGGAGAAGTTTAAATAAGCAGAAGAATAAGAATAAACGAGAGAAATCCAGAAGATTGTATGCCCATTTGGATCAACATTAATTTGTTTTTTTTATTTTTTTATTATTATATAAATATTGTTATTTTATATAGATGCAATATAAAATATATTTATGAAGGAAGAACAATGTTGATTTATATATTTAAAATATATATACATATGCATGTATATACATAAATCATTGTAATTAACAGCTAACTGTAAAACAAAACCCTATATATTTCTGTGTAATGAAATAAAATAGAAATTAATATTTACATAAGTAGAATTACTTATATTCTTCAATTCAGTTAATTAAAGGCAATACTGTGCAATATGGGTCTTTTACATTTCTCCTCAAAATCATGCAATACTTCATCTATGTCGTTGTCAATATCTTCACTCTTGGAAAGCTAAAAAAGAAATAATTGTATAATAAAATAATGTTGAAATTTAATTAATGAAAACTTACCATCATACACAAGTCACTAATAAGGAAAGCCCCAATCGTAGCTTCTTCTAAATTGTCTTGAATATCAACATTTACTATATGAACAATTGAATTGGTAACAGGTTCCCGATTCTCCATGCACTCCAATACTTGGTCATAAACTCTCTCTTCACAAGTAATTAATATATCGAATAAGTCCTTATTCTCTTGGAACCTCTCTGGATGAGATTTAATTCTTCGATTTCTATCTAAGGTATGCAATAAACCATTCTGTGTATATCTGGAGAAAAAAGAAAAACATTAATATAAAATACATTAATCCCAATTTAAGTGGAAGCTTACAGGGTCTTGTCTTTGCTCAATAGATCTTTATGAATCTCATCATAAGTTATACCAAAATCGTAAATATTTGGTTTATCAGCTGCAGAACCTGGTAACTTGACTTTGTCACCTGTGCCAAATGATTGTACTAAAAACCCTTTTTTAGCAAGAAATGCATGGGCTTCCATGCTGCGATTCATATTGCTGGAGCAAATCACCGCAATACGAAGATCACTTATCGGTTCCATTTGGGAATATATATTGTTGTTGTACTGTAGCTTTGCAACGAAATGTTGTAATATTGTCCTACTCGTCTTAAGTTCTCTAACCTCAAACGAGTAAAATGATAAATAAAGAAAATAACAGACAAGACATGAAACAAAAAATGGAAGTATATCGTCAGTCGTCTTGTGTGTGTGTTTCTAATTAAATAAACAAATGTGAAAATAAAAATAATTTAAGAAATTATTTTGGTCGAAGTCAGGCAATCGACAACATCGACAGCAATCGACAGGACCCGAAACAAGCTTGCCAACAAAATAGAGTGAAATGTAGCTGAAAGGAGTTAACTTCAAAGGGTCAGAAGGGTGGTAACAGAATTGTTTTATTCTTTTTATTGTAAGTTAAGTTGGTAGCGTTGACGTTTTACAATGGACGCTAAATGCTATATTATTGAAATTTAATATTAGTGCAAAATAATAATAAGTTTCCACAAATATCTAAAATTTCCTATCCGGATTATTACATAGTAAGTAATATTACTTTGGCCAATGATACTGTAGTGGTTAGGAATGTTGAACAATACGATCCTTGTATGTAATGCACGTAACTATAAACATTACTTTGTGTATAGCAGATACTAAACAAAACTGCGAAATTAGTATACTATGCAGTTAAAACAAATAATACACTACTCATATGTTTATTTATCAATCAATTCCTTATATTCCCATCAATTTACTTGTATTTATTCAAAAACAAATTACATGAAAGTATGCTCAAATAAATGGAAACATGTTGTATAATATAAACATTATAATTATTTCACTTACAAATGTTCTATAAATAAAACAATATGTGGAGGATTAGTATTAAAAACGAAACTCAATATGTCATTGATCTATGGACCCTAGGAATCCGTTCCACTTGATTTCACATAAATATATAAATACATTTAACATCCTAAATTACATACAATTAACAAACATTATTTTCATGCAACAGGATTAATGTTATTTTTAGTTTTAATATAATTTCTAATATTGTTCATATTATAACTATTTGATACAATTCTAGTGATATTCCCAATGCCAAGCAGTATATCGGATAATGTATTTGCTTCATAATTCATCAGATATGATCGGATAAATATATCAAGTATTGAGGGTAGCCACAAGGAAGCAAATGCCATTATATTATAACCCAGTAGTGATAAGTTAGGATCATCATTTTCACTTCCCATAGATAGTTTGGTATGCTCATGTTTTGTATAAAATAATGACAAGAAATAACCAATTACAAAGAGAATCAGCGTGTGTATTTTTAAGGGAAAAGTGCTATAATTGCAAATATTCTCCTTCATTGATCTTGCGTTTCGTCGATCAATTTTAAAATCGTACATTACTGGTACTTGAGTTGTTGAATTCGGAGTTGACGTCGCAGTTGACATTATTCCATAAATTTTATCAATTACATTCTTAACTTCCGTATGATTGGTGGAAATGTTCATAGGTTTGTCTATTATCTCTAAAATTTGACTTGGAGCCGGCTTTATTTCCAATACATGTCGAGTGGCAGATGTTTGATTATCCGTTCTTAGATCCATTGTATAAAACACAATCACTGTGTAAATGATAGGTATCAACCAATTAACCAGTATTAGCACATTCTTCAAAACGTTCTTCCTTGTCAGATTTTCTGATTGACTTTTTTCGTCATCGTTTAACATTCTGGTTCTGCCGTCATTGCTTTTCACAAATATCCTCAAATTGTTCGAACCTACAGCGTTTTCAATGTCACAATGTTTACAGACACATGTTGCTGTAATTAAAGATATTAATCCATATACAAAAGATGCAACCATCATAGAGTATTTAATATAGATATCTTCGATATTGCAAGGCCCTTGTTCTTCGTTTATATCAAAAGCTCTGCTGTTACGTGTACTTTCGTAGTATTCATTATTAAAGTTAACGCTTTTTAATCCATCGTTTGATACTTTCTTATCCATAACATTTTTTAATAGTATTTTTAAATTTTCCATATAATTAGCCATATCCACGTTACTCATATTTGTTTTTTTCTCATCGATATCTTCATTCACTTGATTACTGATGAAATTTTCTGCGTTGAATACATTCTTTAATATTTCCGATTTACCTATTAGACTTAAACGTAACTGGTTTTGATCGATAGTTGCGCTGGTAATGTTCTCAAATTCAATGTTACCATTTTGTGTAATGTGCGTTCCTGAACAAGATAGGTAAAATATTCCCAATGCAATAGTGGCGAACGCTTCCGACAGATATAAGATTGAGACGTTTCCTCTCACGATCAATGTATAAATCAAAAATATTGATGATATTATACCAATTAATGTTAACACGACACCGATTATTAATTCAATAACGAACATCTTTGTTGTTAGTTGACTAGTGTAACTAATATACTAACTGCTTTTAAAACGTGCATTATGGACTACTCGAAAAATTAACGGTACTTCGTTTGATGGGGGTTCATTATCTAATCGGTCAAAAATGAGGGCTACATAACATTACATTTTTTAAGAGCAGACTTTACAAAAAGAAATCGATTATAGAATTAAAATTTTCTTATAGAAATGCCTGTGCGAAGATCAGCAGATCCGCTGAGTGTCCAATATGTTTGGGATGCTATTAAGTATTCCAATCAGCAGAAACAAGTGGCCGACTTAGGTCGCATTGTAAAATTCATCCAAAAGGTGGCAAACTGTTCACAAACGCAAGCAGAACTATATATTAAACAAACAATTGATGATGATATGATAGTGTAAGTACTGTACATAAAGTGTACATTTATTTATTATAAAATGCATTTATTATTTTAGGGAAGTAAAAAAGTTGGTTCATAAGGGTAATAATATTGGGAGCGAAGTGGAAAGTTACAAAATTAACAGACCAGAAGAACTTGAAACAGTAAGTTTATAGATTGAAGAAAATATAATAATAATAATATTAATGGAATAATATTTTTTAGCCTACAAATGATGGTTATGATTGGTATTGTATAGAATGTCATTTGGGCGGAGACGTGAATACATGTAGTAAGTGCTACAGAGTATTCCACTTGGAATGTTCTACAAATGCAAGACATAAGCACACATTTTTCCCCAAAGCAAAGTACTTGAATACTGTGGATAATCCAACAACTGTGGCAACTGAAAGTATTGAGCCTGCACCAGATGCAGATAAAAAAGAAGAAACAGAATCTAGTGTTGTGGAAGAAACAAAGGAGAATGACGAGGAAAACAGTGGGAACAAAGTAAATAGTCATAGCAGTGCTGATTATATTTACGATGAGACATTGTGCAGTCATTGCAATTTAGAAGCTTCTGATCCAGGAAGTGGCCTTGACAAAGAAGAATTTAATTACTTATTGAATTTCATTCATCTTAGAATTAAATCCTGGGTATGTTTTGTCTTAAAACGCATAAAGATATGAATTCATTAAATCGACAAATTTTAGGTACCGGAACAATTGACGAGTACTTTAACATTGGAGCAAAAATATGAATGGTATACACCATCTGAATTGAAATGGAGGAGTACCCAATTATTTTATCGCCATATAGATATGTCAATTGTGGAATCAAAGATTCAATCAAATGATTACGAGAAATTTTCAGAATTCCAAGCGGACGTGGTAACAATGCTACATAACGTAGCCATCTTTCATGGTGGTGAGTATTATAATAATGCCGATAAATTCTGACGAATCTGAAAGTATTGCATTCTTCCAGTGGAGTCCCAAGAATTCGGTGCCGCCGAATTGATGTTGAGAGATATGAAATACGATATATCCGAGTTACAAAACTGCGTTGACTGCTATAAACACAGTAATGAGAAAATTAATGATAAATGGTTCTGCTTACCATGCAGAGTGCCGCATCAGCTGGTATGGGCTAAACAGAAGGGATACCCTTATTGGCCAGCTAAGGTAAACTTGAATAATTATCTTTATCTAATTAAAATAATGCATTTTTATATTTAGGTACTAAGAGAAACTGATACAACTTACGACGTACGGTTTTTCAGTGGTAAATATGAACGATCAATTTTACCAAAAAATTGCATTAAACCCATATCGACGAGTTTGTCTCAGTTGAATGTAAGTTGAATAATTCTATTAAATTTGTCATTGAAATAAACGTTTTCAATAATTTTAGGTAAAAAAGTCTTTTGCATTTAATAAAGCGGTGGTGGAGCTAAATTTACATCAAAAGTTATTGGATAATCCGACGGAAGTTGCGAAAATCCTTTCAGTTAAGAAACCAAAAAAAGCGAGTAAACCGAAAAAAAGTCTATCTCCAATTGTACAAAAATCTAATGCTGCTAAACCTGTGAAGACCTCCAGCACTGACGACATTTACGAGTTTCATGATTCACCTTCTGATTTCGGTGAAAAGAGTAATGATGGACTTGGCACTAAACGGAAGCAATCGTACAACTCAGAATGTAAGATTTTTAATTATTTTTCAATAGTATCTCTATTTTATATGTGTTTCTGGAGCTATCATATTTATCACTAATCAAAGTATACCAATCATTTATCCGTAATTATTTAATATGATTATAAAGCAGCAAGCTTGAAAATAATTAGCTGTTTCAGTGACGTCTTTTGTATTTTGAGGCCCCTGGCTTTAATATAAAGTGAGGCCCGTCAGTAAATAAAAAAAAGAAGTATATTGTGAATAAACATCATTTTTTTTCATGGATAAAAAATGTGAACGGGGGTAAATTCATCGGACATTCGCCCCTACCTTAACGACGCTACTGAGCTAAAATTTTAACTTTATCATAAACAGCTGCATTCTACCTGACACAAGCTTTAAAAAGCTTAACTTCGAAAAACTTTCACAAACTGACCATTCAGGTTTTTTGGGAAGAGTTCGTTTTCTCAGTATTTTTACCTAAAGTAATAAAAATAAATCTGGTATATACAATATTCACAAAGGATAAATAGATGGGTGACAAAAAAAAATGCTGTACCCAAAATTGAAACAGCTGCATGTTTAAAAAAAGAATTAGCAATCTTATATTTAAGGTATGCAATAAAAGTAAATTCTTGTGAAGTTACAAAATTCTGAGATTATCGTTATTGTTAGTTAAGACGCTTAGGTAGCCAGTACTAAGAAGGATTTATTCAGTTTAGAAGATCCAGGGGGCACAAAATAATAGTTATGGCTACCTTATATAATATGAAATTTAATATTTCATGTATTTAAAAAAATGTTTCCTTAATTTTAGCTCCACTATCTAAACCAAAGAAGAAATTACTTACAACACCGTTAAAAACAAATAATCAAAAAACACCCAACAAAGATCCTCCACAAGACGTTCCAAACATATCAGACGTAGATGTAGACGAGGAGAAAAATGAGTCATTTCAATTTCCACAAGAAAATTGTGATTTCAGGTAAGAAACTTGTACTATTAGAAGTACAACTAATTAATATTAATCTTATATTTGTATTAGTGATGGTGGTCAGGAACAAGTCACAAGTTCAACAGAATTAGTGCGAGAAGATACGTATAATTCTAGAGAAGGAACTGATACTGGGATGCAGAAACTCGATCAGCCATATAGTGATGCAGTTGAAAGGGTATTTTTCGTTTAAACTAGTTAATTGAACTGTTTAAGCATGTATGTCTTTTATTTTTAGATGAGGCGCAAGTTGGAACAGTGCAAAGATAAGAAGCAACTTATTTTACAAGCTATGGATTGCATGCAGATAGAGACTGATCGTATAACAAATGAACACAATGACACGTTGAAAAAATTATTTGAAGCACACAACACACAAATTTCAGAAACAAAAAAGAAACAATGGGTAATGTTTGCTCTTCTATTAAATTGTTATCAATTTATTTTATTGACTTATAATATTTTGTTTTCTCTTTTTAGTGTTTCAATTGTGAGCAAGATGCAATATACCATTGTTGTTGGAATACGGCGTATTGTTCTCCATCGTGTCAACAGCAGCATTGGCAGGCAGAGCACAAAAAAGTCTGCAGACGTAAGCGGTAGACAGGAAGGAAGAAAGGAAGTAAACAAGTTGTTATATAAAAAAAATATATATTATTCTTAGATATTTTATTGACAAAAAAAAAGCCAATCCACAAAATCCAAGAATTTATCATCTGCATTGGCATATTTTTTTTATTAATATTTTCTCTTTTACTTAAAAATAAGATTTAAAAAAAAAGCGTTATGTA
This sequence comes from Nicrophorus vespilloides, assembly GCF_001412225.1. Lineage (NCBI taxonomy): Eukaryota > Metazoa > Arthropoda > Insecta > Coleoptera > Silphidae > Nicrophorus > Nicrophorus vespilloides. Next base: position 14,259 of record NW_017096976.1, read on the forward strand.
CATGAATAAAGTCAAAGTTTTAATTTAATGTTTTCTTTATTGTTGAAGCGTTATAAATAAATAGATAATTTATGTAATTTACATTATTCCTTTACTTCGATAAATTCCACATTCTTGAAAGCGGTAGAAATGTCGTTATGTTTTTCTAAAAACTGCAACTCTTCTGTGGACAGTTGCTCGCCTAATTGCCTGAGCGCTATTAAAATTTCTCCCTTCTGTCTATCAATCGCTTCTGTAGTGGATTTGTTCAATTTCAAGTCTTGCTCAAGATCAAAGAGTTTGTCACGTAGCTGTTTTGGTTCTCTCCTGCCAAATAGCCTAATAACTTCTGGTGTTTTAAATGCTTGTGATATAGCAGCCTGCGTAGCCTGAAGTAGTAAGGTTTTGTGAAAAACTACTATAATCATTATTTTTCAAAAAACACTTATTACCAATTGCATTGCTCCTAGAGTACTTATTAAAGAAATGTCTCCTTTAACCAATTTAGTTAAACTGTCATTTAATTCTTTGAGCTGTTCCATGGTATCTTCTTTTGTTTCATTGTATTCTTCACTATCTAGCTCATCTCTAAAAACCATCATAATTATAATGCTAGTAATATTAAATCATTATAAAATACTTTACCGACAATTTTCTAAATCCTGGAGCTGTTCCACTAACCTATCTAACTGACACTCCAAATTGTGCTTCAGTTTTTCAGTTTCTACTTTTCCAAATGAATTCATTTTGTTATACTTACATATACTACTATTATTAAGAGATTTAAAATCTTCAACAAAATCTTTGGTTAAGGTTTGACAATTGATTTTGACGTTTCCACTGAACTTTTATTTTTTTTGTACATTACAATTTATATGCACTCAATAAAAATCTGTAATGTTTATATCTTAGAGATGAAGTATAAATACTAGCATACCAAGAGCTTTTCATAAATATAAAGATTTGTAAATAAAATGTCAATATTTATTATCTATGTTTTGAATATATACAATGGATATTATTAGTCAATATAATATTTGTTTTCGTTTTTAATTGATAAGTTCTGTTTATGTATTCTTATTTCAAACGTAATATGAATTCCTAAATAAATAAGAGTAGCCTTGTTGCCATTTTCCTTGAACTTTCTAATGGGACATTCATAAAACATATGTTCCAATTTGTTTGGATTCTTGTCGGGTTTGATATGGTCTTTGAAGATTTTTATATGTAAAAACTAAAAGATACTAAAAATGCGTATTGCGTTTTTTTTTGTGGATCGCTTTAAAAAGAAATGTAGTCAAAAAAAACTTGTGATCGAAATTTGTTTTAGGAATGACTATATGGTATGTTTACCATGGATGGCATAGGTTTTTGTTTGGGAAAAATAGACAATTGACAGTTAGATGCACAAATGTATGATTTTCACAGGTTTGTCAACGATGCATCGGGGATTCAATTTTTCGCCGCTAGTTGTGCATCAGTAGCAACGTGAAAGCCGCGTGTCATTTTTAATAAAAAAATATATTAATTTTAATTTAAATTAATTAGAAACTGACATTATTTTACCTAGAGTGGAAAGTGTTCGGAACGAAGAACTTCTTTGGAAGGTCTGTGACAACTCCCGCTGGGAAGTGCACGAAGGTTCCATGAAAAAAAACATGTTTTTGGGTTAATCATCCGCCATCTTGAAACATATCTTAACCTTTGAGTTCAAAGTGGTTGTGCAAGGAATTTAAAAATCGCGAATCATCGTTGATCCACCAATTGAACAGACCCGATGAACGTGTCCAAACAATATGATACCGAATTGTGAGTGCGTTGTGACGTGCAATTTATGAACATATGTATATCGGAAGATCAGATTCGGGGTGGCTGCTATAAGGGACGTTGGAGCCCCAGGGCCGAGATGAGTGGCAATCAAAAGCAGGCACCGCAGGTGGTGCCCCAAGCCCGTTTTCCACAAGGCTCGTATCCTTTTTTATTTAAACAAAACCTAAGTTACGCCCCTTTCTATATGCGATGTATTTTCGCAACTGTCAATTTGTGAATGCACCGACCGATTTCGAAAGATTGATATACCTCTCCAATGTGATGATGACGATGATTATCGTTATTATGATTATTATTAGTATAAAAAATATTAATTATAATACTTGTCAAAAAGAATCATGATATATGTAGCAGATGATCCAACCCTGTACCACCTGACTTGTATATCGCGAGCCGCTATTGGTCCGATTATTGCTCATTGTTTAAACATTCGCGTATTTTGAATATTGTTACTATCTCGAGTTAGAATTGGCTATCTAACTGATTGGTCCACTAAAAGCGACGCAACTATGTTGTGTGCTATTAGGTTATGTTTAAAATAAGTGTCCTAATTCACATTATCACATGATTACAAACTATTCTAATTATGTACGTATTATAATTATATAAATTAATAGCGAGTTGATGCAACTGCATGTTGGAGATTATGAGAGTGAGAATTGCATTTTATGTTTTGATTATACTTGTAAGCCAATACACATGCAAACAAAAAGGCAGTTCCTAGTGTCAGACCAGTTGCTATAACTTTCATTAGTGCAGTGCACATTCACCTGCCTTGCTTGCTGGCTGTGGTTATACATCCATATGGTGTAGGTCACTGTCAAAAAAATATATTGTATTTGGGCAAATATATACATATCCTTTTCCTGGACACGTTATGCAGGTATGCTAGAGAAATTTCGTTTTTAAACTGCGAATTCGCGAGTGCTTTGTGTGTGTTAGAAAGTCGGGTCATGTAATCATTTGTCTTCGTTATAGGGGCGTATTTTTTTTTTAATAGAAAATTTCGTCTTTGATAATAATTGTCGCCCCTTATTATTTTTTTTCGACGATCGTACGGCAATGGATTCCATCCGGAATCTGTATACAAATTAAAGACAGAATAGGGAAAAAGAACATTATGTAAGTTTTCGCTAGAATTTCATGAACCATATGCCACGCGTTTGAAACTCGGTACATACGAGGCCACAGGTAAGGAAGAACGGATAATGGTAACCGTCGAGTACGTTCCGTATGTGTTTATTTACTTATAATTTACAGCGAAAGCTACGTATTTTTGGTTGTACTTCTCGGAATAATATGGTGCCGTGCAAATCAACATGTTGATCGCAGCATGCATTAAAATATCTTTGTTGTCAGATGCGTTTGACGTTCAACCCTCAAGGTTCAAATGTTGATTATCATTTCATTGTTGATAAAGTGACTTCTAGGTATAGTCCGAACCATTTGTAATTTTTTTTTTCTAGGGTTTCTATCGCTATGGTAGTTTTCATAAGTTAGGGCGGGAGGGGGTGTTCGAAATGGCGGTTGGTAGTTATTTCGTGGGGGTAGTTTGTATACCCTCTAGAGGGGGGAAAAAAAAATTACAAAAACGTTTTTACTTTGGGTTGATATCAGTTCGAGTGAGTCAGTCGGCGTGAACATTTGTTCTTCGCCAAAGTTTAGGCAACACTGTTTAATGGTGAACACGCATGCGTTTATCGGTTCCTGGTGGTGAAATTTGTAACCAAATGGTACAGTCGATATAATGGCGTTGTCGGTAAAATGATATTTTGACTGGGATACGTTTGAAAAAGACTTCTTTTATATTAAATAAACGTTGTGATACCAAGTCGAGCTCATTTCTGTGAAATGATTCGTTAAGTAGACTCGTTTTAGAACTGCAAGTATATAACGAGTAAATTCAGTGAGTGCATTTACATCTGTGGTTTCCTTGTGGAGTTGAACAGTGATTTCTAAAACGCCCTTATCGATTTTTATCGTTTGGTGCAGCGAGACGTGCTCTAGATTAGAGATTACAGTTTTTGCCTGTCCAACACCTTGTGGTCTGCAAAAAAAATTGAAGAAATAACAACTCGTGTTTCTCTACAAGAAATAAGTAAATTTAAAGAAATATTTGTAATATAACCAAGTTTATATATCGATGGGCAAAAAAATCGAGTCGCGATAAAAATACTCCATTTTAAAACAGCATTAAGAAACCTTAACTTATTTAACTCAACAACATAATAGATACTAGTGCTACTCACGTCCGTATTCCATATCACCACGAAGTGTTCCTGTACAGAATTAAATTGATTTAAAGTACAGTACTGCTACTCCATAAATGCAAGTGATTGGCAATCTTATGTGGGGTCTGAAGCTTATGAAAAATGCGGAATATAATTTATGAAGATCGAAGTATTCTTTATTTATACATCCACATAGAAGCAGCTAGAAGTGGCCTGAATTTTTTCAGAACTTATATAAACCAAGTTAAAAGACACACATTTTGATAATTACAATTTTATTTAAGCCGACACGCAAAACATACATTTAAAATTAAGAACCAAGTAAACTAAACCTCCTAAAGTGGACGGAAACAGATAATACCATTTATTAATATACCAAAAGTAGAGTAAACAACCACCACCATGGTTTCGCGATATGTAAACAACAAACAAGAAGGAATATGCCTTCTACAGCAACCTCAACCTCAGTTCCGTATGGTACAACCACACAGTAAGTTTCAATTTTACTATATTGTTATTGTTGTTTTATATAGTAGTTGTTTATTTATTCTCCTAAATGGCATGTACAACGAAAACAAACGCAGCACCGCTCGCTCAGCCTGTTTTCTGATACACGATGTTTTTGTTATTGCGCAGCCATTATTTATTTAGTTGTCTCCTTCATCATAGCGAAATGAAGCCAGAATCATAAACGTCTGGGTTATTCCTCCTTTTACACGCCAAAGTTGTTTTCCACCTACGCATTCGACGGGTTCAGGTTCAACAAAATAACCACCGTTTGTTGATTCGATTTCCATCTTGTTCATTTTGTTCCTATTGTAGTATTTATAATATTATTTAAATAATTCTGAATATGTTTATAAGGATGGAAACCAAATCCACTAACATTATAAATAACTTTCCTTTATTTGCGATCATAGTAAGTACGTGAACTGCAGCCAGTAATGCAATTTGACGTCCTTGAATTTTCTGCATTACTTTGACCTTCACTCGTTTTTTTTTTTGTTGAAACTATTCGTTGCATAATTATATAGGTGCATTTAAGTTAGAAAGTTTATTGTTAATTCTTAACTATAGTATTTGTGCACGCATTTTATTTTTATATATAGATACATGAAAACGTAGCTTTCGCCAGATCTTGGCTTAATTGAAGCTCAAAGGCCACTGTCGACCCGACCCATTTCCATGACCCACAACGCGATGCACTTAAATGCTGCTCCTGCATACGATCTATTGATTTTGTTCCACCTACAACTGCATTTCGCAAATGTATAATAGAATACTCTTCAGTATCAATTTATGCATTCTTTTGAAATTTTTTCACAAATTGACCAATTTGAAAGCTGAATATTATTATTTTAATTTATGTAAATACGTAAAATATGTTTCCTTAATGCTATTTGTCAGTTATATACAAAATTTACAAAGACCTCCAACACCTCACAACAGTAAGTTAATTTAGCATGAGGCTTGGGTCTAGTCCGTTTTGAAGAAGATCATCTTACCTGTAGAAAAGCTTTGTATTGTTTTACTTAATATTTATTTTTTTAGGATCAGATGTGTTCCATGTAGGGAACCCGCCGTACATGCCTCAACAACAACCACCACCAAATCTACAAGGTAACCCAGGGCAAATTAGAAACATGGGGCCAACAGGACCACCAAACCAGACACCCACGCCTCCTAATGCGGATTTGAAGGTGCCGCATGTTCAGCAACAAACAGCGATGAATATGGTAATATATTATTTGATTTTAATCCTAATGTTTCATCTATCATATGTTATATTAATACATATATAAATTTGAAAATGTGCAGCAATTTATTCCAAGGGGTGGCACATTCTATAGGCCTCAAGGACAGGCGACAGGAAGAGTCATGAATAGGGCTCAAGTAAGTAACAGTAATGAAAATGTGTAAACAAAAATATTTATGAAATCAATGAAATTTCAGAATCAACATCAAAACATCTATCCTCCTGGTTCTCAGCTGATGACTGGATTCTCGCAAGTGCCACAAATGGCATATTTCAACATGGCTTATCCACAAAGACATGTGCTACAGAACTATCAGTTGGTAGGAAACCAACTATCCTACCAATATCCTCATGCAGCTCCTCCGGCTCATGCTCAATGTAAGTACCTAATAAAGATATACTGACAACTTTATAAATTAACATCAATTATTACAGATTTCCAACAATTTAATGCTATTAATGTGCAAAGGCAACCACCAACACCACAAGTGCCACCGATGCAACAGAATATGGGACATCCACCACAACAGAATGTATCAATATCCTCTTCGCCGCAACCAAACAACCAAAATAATAAAACGAGGCCGAATGCTATTCCTATAATCGACCCTAAGACAAGTAATTTTTTTTGGTTTTTAAATTTAATTCAAATATAATATTTAATTTTAATTTACAGATATCCCAGTAAAAATAGACGATTCGAGTCCTCTCTCTAGGGAATCCTCCGCATGTCAAACACCACAACCCGCTGAAATAAATTCGAGTAAAGAGGTGCAAGCAATTTTTGCTAAAAAAGTTGCACAATCTTTAAGTGATGAAGTGTATCCCAATTGTATTTTGGAATATGATGGGGTGGCACCACAAGGGAGTAAACTCCAGGTAAATATGCAATACATACAACAACTATTTGGTATTGATTCATTTTTGACGGTATAGAACATAACGTGTAAATAAATTATAATACAATTAAGCAAAGTATGTTCTCTCGCGTCTGCTGATGTGATGAAAAGGTACGCTTTAGACACAATTATAGAAAATAATATTTAATTCATTCTAATGTAAGCAAGTAAATACTACTTTTATAATTATTTATTTGTTATCTAATAAGGAGTTTGATTTATTTTCTCATAGGTGCCAAAAAAGGAATTTGTCCCAGCAAGCACAATCAAAGAATCCTTCACTCCTGTTGTATCTGCTAAAACAAACTGCGAAGAGCGTACAATTGTTAACAAACCGCAGTTAAAGGATAGGGAAAGCCCTGTTAAATCTATTCGTAAACAGAAGGAACCAACTATTGTTGTACCGAAAGAAAACAAAGAAGTGAAAGAGAAAGAAATTTCTGTTGAAAAACCTGTTATTCAGGAAATCGTAACAGAAAATCCTCCTGTTCTTCCGCCATCAACTACTCCCCCCGCCCCAGTTGTTTCTTCTCCTTCCGTTATCAAGGAAATTAAAGAAAAGGAAAACATTGTCAAAGAAGAGAAGAAATGTGTAAAGAAGGATAAAATGGATTCGAATAAATTGGTTGTAAATTCGTCTGCGCAAGAAGTTACACAAGAACAGCCTGCAGTCATTGCGCCCACAGTAGTGCCAACTGTTCAGCAACCAGATGGTAAGTGCCTATACTTATTATTTTTAATAGTTGAATTATCATTTCACTTATCTCACAATATCACAATTCATTTCGCTCAAAATTGATAATAGTCTTGATTTAAACTTCATGTAATTCGTTATTTTTCGTTGAAACTTTTACTGTTCTATTGAATCTTAAACTTTTTACCTGCAATGTGACAATCATTTTGTAATTCAGGTAAGCTTGCATATTTCTATTGTAACAGAACCGATTTCGGAAAATGTATATTTTGAATTTCCATAGAAGGTCTAAGGTTTTAATTTATGTTAGCAGATGGCTTCATTTTATAGAATACGAAAGAAAAATGTGCTTTGGCTTAAATAACATTTTTAAATTTCAAAAGAAGCAATTATCTATTTACTTTACTTACTACCTGTGTAAAGCTGGAAAGCATGCTTCATTTTTATATTATGTATACGTGTATAGACGTAGTTCCTTGTATAAATGCAAGTTTTTAAAAAGGCCAGGTAGACGAATGTGGGTTCAAGGATTATTTAAAAAAAAATAACAATAGGGACGTTACCATCAGGTTGTTAGTCTTTTTTTTGTTCATCTGTATTTATTTAAATTAATCTAAAAACACTGAAAATCAATTTATTAAGTATATTCTGCTTTTGTATTAATACCAATTTTTATAACTTAAAAGGAACTATTAAAAGAGAATAAGGAATATTGTTAGAAAATAGTACGGTATTTTTTAAGTACAATACGAATGGCTGTAGAAAATTTTGTATAACTTATTTGATACAATAATTTGTTATCAGCAGTGAGTTCGACTTTAGTGACATATTAAATTCTTTAATAGATAAGGTATTTGACGTAACAAGCACTTTAATTCGTATGGAATTGCACGCTGAATGGTTTAGGTCAGTTGCTAGGTCAATGAATCCCCTGCTGATACTTTACTAACCATGCGCCACGATTTCACATTATGTATATTTAAATTTGGAAAGGTATTATAAACGTTGCACTACTTTTTATATATGCGTCAATGATCAAAAGAAACGCGATATTTGTACTCTCCGAATGATATTTAGACACGGAGAGTATATTTTCATATTTTAAATTTTGAAATTGTGAATGGCGTATAAATGGCTTGTCCGTCTGTTTTAAGTAATTATTAAGAGAGATTCTTAACTAATTTAGTTTCTTTTCGAAATTTGAGTCTTTTTCTTGTTACACTGTTGGTATCTTTGGTAAGGTGTGACGTGGGTATATAGGATTTCAAGTTTCGCGCGCATTCGTCGAAAGCCGGTAACATCCGATGTCGAGATAAAATGGCAGCCGGCTGTCTTATTCGCGTCGACCACATGGGTCGTACGCAACGTGGTTAAAAATTGTGCTCAGATTATACCGTATCCTAAGTCAATACTCTCAAAATTATATCATTTTTACATTAGTGTTTGGTAAAAGTTCAATTGTTTAGTTTAGTATAAGTGTAATATGTGATAGATATTTATATATATATATAAAAAAAAAACGGATTTAGTTTCGATTCTCTCGTGACCTTGTCGCGCCATACGTATTAACTAAGTCATTTTGCTTTAAATATCTTTAATACACTTTTCTGTGCTCATCTTTTTTAGTCGTGGTTTAGCCTTTGGGGAGAACGGGCCCCGATCGGTTATCTTGCCTTGCTTTTTTTAATTTTTTTTTTAACAATTTTATCCTCGTTTCGCGATCTAAACTGAAGTCACTAATATAATCTTGGATTAAACAACGTGGACGTGCACATTTTTTTTAGCCTTATATGGGTCCATGGTGCAAGGCACTACCTACATACTCGTGTTAACTCCTACCATATTCTTCGTCAGGTCTAAGAATAGAAGTTGAACCCGGCGTTGCCGGACATGCCGCAGCCTTTTGATAAGGGTAAAATAACTATTTTTTGCTTTCTTTTTGGATATGCGCACGTTTTTTTTTTATAACAAATTTATCGCATATGCTTAGATCGTTCTTATGTAATTTATTTAACAGGCCCACATTTAGAAAGTCACTGGTCTGGTTCACCTTGTTGCAAAATTGTGCCATTTGATTGTCCCAAACTCTTATATTTGATGGGATTTTACAGTTTCATCAAAAAAAAATCTATTGAACATTCTTCTATATATTTCATAGCCATTCTATTTTTTCAACTAATATTAAAGGATGCATTAATGAGATTTAAAGCAGCAATTATGTTGAAATTAATTCGATGGAATATAATTTATATTGTATTTACAGTAGCATGAAATTCTTTCATTAATTAACGGTGGGCAGCAGACTGTTAAATAAAAAGTTCATTGTTTTAACATGAAGGTACTAATCTTCCAAACCCATATATTATAATTGAAATATGCAAGGGCACCTCCCAGCTTTGTAATAGCTATTATTTGAATTCAGACTAAACTTGTGTATAGTTAGGTGCAGTCCTAAATTCTTGATCAGTTGCCAATAAGTTTATTTCTCAAATTAAACCATGTTCTGAATTCCAAATTAGTATTGCTAGAACTGTGCAGAGAAATTAAATATTTTCATTTATTCCATTTGTAAAAGAAGTGGCTGACTTGCAAATCACGCCGCATGTGGCTCATCTCTACACTGTGTGCGGCTCGCCGCGGACTAAAGGTTATAATATTACTCGGTTCCCGTTTAAGGTTCAGCCAGTTGGCCATTCCTGATTTTTATTTGTCAAGTGCTGAGAATTTATTCATTTATTATTGCACTTCACTAGTCTGATTTTACTATCTTTATGTAATATCAGATTATTATAAGTAACAAGTGCTATATAAAATAGGAGGATTCGCTAACACCACTTTAAATCAATAGGTGGAGTTTGATAGTAGACCTCGATGACATTCAATTATATTACTAGTATATATTTTTTTTAATAATGAATAATACATCATTATTATATTTATCAATAATGAAAAATAACGAGTTGTATGTTTATTCATTTGTTTTAAAATATTTGATTTTATGTATATAATTAATGATTTCCTTTTTTTATAGCTAAAACAAAGCAGACTCCACATATGAAAGAAGTTCCAAAACAAAGTGGAACTACTCAAACCCAGAATCTTCCAAAAACGCAAATGATGAAAGCAGCTCCTCCGCTTCAACCTGCGAAGCAAATTAATAAAGTAATTAAGGAAGTTAAAGGTACTAATAAAGAGGCAACAGAAATGGAAACCTTAACTGATAATATTGATAATAATATTATAAGTACACCTGCGGCTGTGACAAGTGACAAAAATACACCAATAAGTGTAAATAATCAGGAAATGAACAAAGCATCTAAGGCAGATGAACCTGTGACAATCAATACCGTTAAACCGGAAATGAACGCTATGCCGAAACCTAGAATTGATGTTACTGACATTGTTAAAGAAAAACCTAGACCATTTGTAGCACCAGCTCCAGTTGAATCGAAAGATGAAACTGATAAAGCCTCTGTGACTAATGAAAAAATAGTCCAGGCGAAGAATGAGATGAATGCTAAAAATATTGATACTGAAGAACCTGCAGATGCGAAATCTGTTCTACCATATAAAGAAAATCAGTGGTCACCTTACAATAAGGATGGAAAGAAACAATATGAAAAGGACTTTTTGATTGCTTTAAGGAATTTCCCCATGAGTAAACAAAAGCCAGATAATATTTTGAACGAAATTGTGGCTCAAGATGACAAATCGCGTCTTGGTGATGTTAGTCGTTATGGGGGCAGAAATGATTTTGCGCCTAGTTTCGGTGGAGGATGCAACTTCTCAGGAAAGTCTACATCCCAAAGAGGAGTTCCTACTAAACGTGGCAGCCAGCAAGGTAAAATTGGAGGAGGCGGTGGCTCAAAGGGAGGAAAATCTGGAAGCACGATTCGTGTTTCGATTTCAATTAAGGAAGACGTTAAGTTGCATGAAACTGAAAATGCCTGGAAGCCAGCTAGAATGAATTCTACAGGAGGTGTTCAAAGCGATGATGATAAGAAAACAGCTGAACTTTATAGGAAAGTTCGTGGTGTTCTCAATAAGTTAACCCCACAAAAGTTTGCAACTTTGATTGATCAAATTAAATCCTTACCTATTGATACAACAAGCCGGTTGCAAGGAGTTATAGATTTAGTCTTTGAAAAGGCTGTAGATGAGCCCAATTTTTCTGTTGCATATGCTCTGATGTGTAAAGAGTTGGCTCTTATGGAAGTTCCAGTATCACCAGGTAGCTCAGAATGTGTAAATTTCCGAAAGCTGCTGATTACACGGTGCCAGGTGGAATTTGAAAGAAACTCTTATGAAGAAACCACAAGAAATGAAAAATTAAAAGAAATTGGCGAATGCACCGATCCGGAAAAGAAAAAAGAGTTAACACTTATCTTGGATGATGATGATAGGCGATTACGTAGAAAATCCGTTGGAAATATACGTTTTATAGGAGAACTTTTTAAACAACAAATGCTGACTGTTAGTATAATGATGAGATGTTTATATATTCTTTTAGAGAACAAAGATGAAGAAAGACTAGAATGTTTGTGTAAATTGCTGTCTACTGTAGGCAAAGAGCTGGAAAATAGGAAAGTTGGATTAAACGACATATTTTCAACTATGAAAGAAATAGCAGATAAAAATAGTAATAATAAAATAAGTAGCAGAGTCCGATTTATGTTGCAAGACGTAATCGATTTAAGATTGTGTAGTTGGGTCCCACGTAGACAGGATCTGAATCCTAAGACTATGGACCAAATTCAGAAAGAAGCAGTAAATGAACAATTAACAAGTCAGGTATGTTTTGAATTTTTATTTATATATATTATTGCACTTACACTAGTCTGATTTTACTATAAATATGTAATATCAGATAATTAAAAGTAAATCGTGCTATATAATAGCACACAGGAGGATTCGCTAACATCACTTTAAATCAATGGGTGAAGTTTGATAGTAGACCTCCAAACATTTAATTATATTACTAGCATTTGTCTTACTTTAATAATGACGTATTTGACTAACATTATAAACTATTCTAGGCACTCAATTCTGGCCCTATTACGCCTAGGAAAGAAGACAGCAGAGGTATGAACTCAAACTTTGGTGACAGAAAGCAAAGAGGAAATGCGAGAAACACGGGTGAAGATGGCTGGTCTACAGCTACAACACGTGGTAAAAGTAACATGCCGTTTGTCCAGAGCGATAAACTTAAAATCAAGCAACCCAACATCGAAGAGCCATTTGGATCTGCTATTGCGTTTGGTAATTGGGCTCGAGGATCGAATGCGAAAATTCCTCAAGTTTCTTCTACGAATACTGCCACCAATATGTTTGCCGCGTTGGCAGTTTCTGGTGATCACGACTCAAGGACTGGAGGTCACAGATCATCATCATACAAAGATTCTTACAATGCTAAGGGATCTAGTTTAGACAGAATTTCGTTTAAACAATATGATGGCCATGGTTCACGTTCCGGATCTCAACATAGATCCAACGATAACTCGCACTCCAATACACCGTCACCAGCTCAACAAGTGTTACCTCCTTCTAAGCCTCCAATGAGACCTGAGCAGCCTGAAATTAAGAAGGTCCATAAAGAGGTTGAGAAAAAATTGGACGAACAGGCAAGAACAAAGCTGATCAACCAATTGAAATCTACATTGGACGAATATACGGGAAATTTCGTGAATTTGAAAGAATGTGTTGAAGATTTTATGGAAGTTCCTACCTCGGAATTGGATTTCATTCTTGATGAATTGTAAGTTTCAATCTAAAATCAATTTGTTGTTCATATAAACATAATTTAATTTATCTGTTATAGGTTCAACTACTTATTGGACAAGTCAAATGATATTAGAAAGAAATGTGGAGGATTATTTGCTCATTTAATAATTTCAAAAATATTACCATTAGAGAGTTTCGCCCAAATAATTGAAACATCATTTTCGTACTATGAAGATGTTATTGTTGATATTCCGAACTTATGGGAGTGTTATGCTCAACTCATCAGTAAGTTGCTTACCCAATGTTAATACGGCGGTAATTTAATAAAAATATATTTTTTCAGGTGGTTCACTTATAGAAAACGCGATGCCATTAAAAGTATTATTCGAAAAAAGCAGCTTCCTTATTTCCAAAGGTGTTGCCCATAAGCTGATAGCCTCAACATTTAAATTTATAGTTACCGAAAAAGGTCCAAACTTCCTCAATGAAATTTGGAAAAGTTCAGGCCTGAAATTAAGTGATTTTATGGATCCAAATGAAGTAGATAAATTTGTTGATACAAATGTAAGTTGTATACATGCATATCTAAAATATTCAATTTAATGATTTATTTTTTCTATGTCTATATAGAATTTGGGTATATTAAGCGGAAAAGATGGAACTACTTCTTCCGTTCAGAATATTTCATTTCCAGAAATAGGGAACAAACTAAGGATGTTCATCAAAGATTGCACTTCCTTAGATGACATAAAATCCTGGGTTAATGTAAGTTCTAATACGAAATATTGAAGAAAAACGTTACTAATGCTATATTATTTTTCATTGTAGGCCAATGTGGGAGAGGGAATAAAGGATAAAGAATTTATCAAAGTGCTTGTGACAGCCGTTATTGAAAATTCCGTTAATCATTTGAAATTAGACGTAGATACGCTGCGCAGGTGTTTTAATTTATTGTTATTCTATATTGATGGCAATCAAGAATATGAATTGCAATGCCTGTATGCAATTCACAGTTTAGTAAATAAGTGGGAGTATCCTCAAGGTAATATTTTATTATTAACCTGTTTGTAACAGTGTATATAACAGATTATGTATTTTAGGTTTATTACTGAAAATCTTTGGTTCATTATATGATGAATCTATTATATCCTATGAAGGTTTTATAGCATGGCGGACGAATGATGGTCCTGCAGGTCAAGACAGAAAAGGTATTTACATCAGAATTAATTGTTGATTGTTAATAATTAATTATTTTTTTTATAATTTAAGGTGTCGCCGTAAAGCAGCTGAATAGTTTCTTCACTCAACTCTGTGAAAACGACGACGAATTTACGTCCGACGAGGAACTCCAAAAGTAAAAAGGAAGTAATATATAGAAAGAAAACTATAACGAATGAGCAATGAGCATTACTATGTGAAAAGACTTCAGTGTAAAGTGACTCTTAGATAAAATTTATACAAATGTTTATATATATATATACATATAAATATTTCAAATTAAAATATATATATATATATATTTATGAATTAAGTTGTGAAAAGACGCGCAGTTTAAATAATTAAAATCAAGTGCGGCTAACTTAATAAAAAGTTCAAGTGCCCAACGTTTTCAAGGATTAAGGACCGAAAAAATTGTAATTATAAGTGATGAAGGAATATTAAATTTAATATATTATATACATATATTGAACACATAAGAGGCCTAATAATAGATGGATCAATTTTATTTCTATATTATATTATTCTTATTATTATTTGTATAACCTATATAAATATTTTATTATTATTTTTATTGTTTTAGTGACATTTTTTTTTTAATGATTCTTGTCCACTGATTTGAAAATTTCATATTGATTCATTGTTTGTTAGGCCTGTAATAGATACAACCAATATTGCTATTGTGGCCGTTCAAAAATGATGTTTGTGTTATGTATCAAACGGCGGTTAATTTTCTTTCATTAACATCGCCCTGCCCTGTGAAACCCACCAATCAAGAGAGAACGACGTCTCTGTTGCCACAAATGCCCCACCCTCCAGACCCACCCCTATTTTTGTTATTGAAAATATTGAACTTGTTATTGGATAAAACATTTTCATACTGTTAAGTTATTATTAGGTACAATCCTGTATAATAAAAAATACAGAAGCGCATTTCAGTTTTAGATTTTTTTTCTCTATTATTTTTTTTTTTGTATGCATATAAATATATATGATATTTTATTTTAATGATCATCTCTAATCTAAAACTGTTGAGCGACTGTTGCTAGTCAGAATTAGCAATTTTGGAAATTCATATGCGACATTATGAGAACAGTCGAATGTGTTGAACCAAATTTGTGGTAAGTTTCAATCGAGATAGTTTTGGTGAACGATAAAACAACGTATCGATCCTTTTTATATATATATATATTTATTTGTATTTTCTTAATTTTAAATTAGATCAATATTGTTTAATCCTAAATATATTTTATATTGTACAGAATTGCTAATTGATTTATTTATACTTGGAATGAATTGCTATATCTGAACGGAACAATTTTTACTTTCCATTTGGAATTTCCGAAATAGTTGATTATATTTCTATGAAATATTGTATATATTTTTTGTATAAAACATATACAGTATTTTAATGGTTGATAAATTTGTATATAAAACACTTCCGTTACATTTGGTTGAGCATTTTTATTCAACCCGATTATGTTAATAGTAACAAAATGATTCTACTTATTATATTATATTCTTATAAGTTTAATGAATCGTTTGGATATCATTAATGATGATGATGATGATGAATGGGGAAATAATTTATTTTTATGAGAGCCCTGTAATTGATTTTATATGTGTTGCTGCTCTGTATTTTCTTAAGTAAATTAAGTTTAGGTCTGGGATAAGAAAATCGGTTATTTTAATTATGCCTTGTTTTATTTAACTATATTAAAAAAAGAAAAGAAAACATGCATGGAGAAACAAGCAGACTATTGATTAATCAGCTCTGTCACAAAGTATGAGAAATGCTACTACGCATAAGTAAATTTATAATACCAATGGTATTCTATAAAGGCATTTAATTTTTAAAAAAATAAAAGAAAATGTAAATTTGGAATGCCCTAGTTTTATTATATATTAAATTTCATACTTGATTATATTATAAGCAACACTTATTGGCTTATTTATTAATATTATTTGTTGGATTAAATTGTATACCCCCAAATTAATGCCTCCTACTATCTTTATAAACATTTCTTTGACGTTACCTTCTTGTATATCGAAATTATTGAGTGCCATTCACAACAAAACACCTTTAGCGGTAGAAAATATTTGTTATAACAGCAAAAAAAGAAAATAATGAACTGTTGATTAATTTAGTGAATTAATGTTTTTACTGATTAATGGCGTAATTTTAATAATGTTCAAAATATACATGGACAATTAGTTTATAAAAATAATTGAAGAGGAAATCTTCTAATATTAATCATTATTAATATATCTCAACTCTTAACGAAATATTTTTATTTATATGGAAGATTATAATTCAAAACAACAATTGCAATAGAATCTTCTATTCGAAACTTCTTCTCGTCGAGTATTCGAGATCAAATAAGGATTTAGCAGTAACAATAATTGAAAACTTTCTCATTTAATATTTAATTTAATCTTGAAGGCATAAAAAATGGTCAATTAGGAAACAAAATCATGTTCTTATTCTAAATAGTGTCCGTTCCATTCAATGGGCGTGAGATTTTAGAAAATGATTAGATAGAGGTCCTTCGTCAGCGTATCCTGCAATTTCTTGCGGAATAATTGCGCTTTCCTCAACTCCTGTGCATGGTCTGCACATGCATTCCAAAGGAGCTTTTGTAGTCACCTAGAAAATAAAATAATTATTTTGTCAATGCAATTATAAGTATTTGAAAATGAAACCACATAGCGTCAGAGAGTTGAACTAAAAACAGATAATTTAACTGAAATATTGATGATTCGGAGATCTACTTTACCGACCTTCTCAAGATTGTAATGGCGTGCAGTAGTGTTGTGAATGTTAAATTTGCTTTGCAATTTATTGACTAGTTCTGAGCGGACAAATGTTATACAACTTTATCTAAACATTATTAAGGTTTGTGTTTATTATTACCCTACAATTATTTAGATAATCGTTTCAATTGTTTGAGTATTTACTTTTTCCAAATTGCAAAAAAAAAGGTATTAATTCATACAGTTAGTGCCATTTTAATGAAGTTCTTTAATGCGCTTCAACCTTTTATTACATTTTTATTCCTTTGATTATTATATATAAGCATATCAGTTTTTTTTTGTAATGTAATTATACTTGTCAAAAATGTAACTGACCTTTCTAAATTTCTTTTCTCCAGGTTTGGCTTTTGGACAGAACAAGGAAACGGAGGCTTCCCTCTCACCAGACTCTTGACAGCACATACAGGATCTCTCCATTTGCCAAATTTTACTGCCTGACACCTTAAATACATAATAAATGGTATGTGATGATGCTCATTATATTTAAATTTTGTATTACCTGTAAATATGATGCACATCGTCCTATGCATGCAAAGCTGGGTATTGGTTTTGGTACACATCCAGGGTATTGCAACACATGAATGACAGGAGTCACCTGGCATTCATCGGCTGCATTAGCAGCTTGAACTAGAGTTTTCCCTTGGAAATGAGGATCCATGCACATATTCCCAATAATAATTAACACTATTAATGACTTTTCCATGAAAGATTTAACTGGAAAAAACAGATTATTGAAGAAATTGAATGATACAACAAACAGAAGTTTTACCTTTAAACAATATATTTCCATACATGTTGCTTGTTTCAATATTGTGAACTGAACTGAATCATTCTATTTTTTTGTGGCTTTATATACATATATTGCTAGTTGGAAAAAAAATTGATATTATGTTAGAAAAATCTATTGTTTCCTCCAATTTGAGTCTTATAGCATAATATGATAAAGTTCACATTTCATTGGCTTTGTGTTAGGGGTTGGTGGTGGGGAATTTTTAGAAAAATATTCTTACCACTTAGTGTGGCGCAATGTCCACTCACCATGAGGTACATGTATTTAAATGGATTTAGTATTTTGCACTGTTTCTTTCAAGGCTCCTACTATACATTTATCCTGATATATTATAAAATGAAATTCATGTTATACTTGTTTACAAAAACACTAAACTGAATGTCCTCTGCAATATACATATTTTTAATAGCCTAATTTCAGATTAATTGATGGAATCAAATCAGTCGAAAAGAGCTAGAACTTCACCAACATTTGGTACACCTGAAAGGAATCTGGGATTCGAATCTTTCAGCGAAGCAGAATTACTAGAAAAACGGGAAAAACTTAATAAAAGAAAGGTAGATTTAGATCGAAAAATCGATGCGCTAAGAGCCGGGAGATTCGATGAAAATTTGAAACAAAAAATGCAGGCATTGCATACATATAATGATGTCAAAGATTTAACTCAGTCTGTTATTGGATTTTTGGCTGAAATTGAACAAACCACTGTTACTCAAATACATAAGGAATTGGAACTACCTTTAAATTCATAAATTGTTATGGTGAGTAATTTCTATTTATTATCAAATGTTTTGGCTGTAAACAATATAATATAATTCAGTTTTTAAGTAATATCATTCATAAAGCCATTAATAATATTCTGTTTCATAACATTCGTACAAATAAAATTTGTAGAATATACACATTATATTCACAATAAAGATAAAAATCAAACAAATTATTTAGAATATAGGCATTTTATTTTTCATAATATAAAATTACATATTTTTAAATATTTTTATTATTAAATATATAATTGTTGACAAAGTGCAATTACATTAAGCTGCGTAATATTTAGAAGTGAGATATTATATATAATAACATAAAAGTCTTCCTATTATAAAATTGAATTCAAAAACATTAGCAATCTGAATATACCAGTTCATAGGTACTAAAATCAGGTAATATATTATTATAAATAATTATATTTATTTTGTTATATATTATAGTTTGTATCTGAATTGAAAAATTGTTGGGTAGCTTATAATAATGAGATGTACAATATATTATTGAATTTTTATTATTTTATAATATTTCACTATACTAAGGTGTGCATAATTGAAATTTATTAATGGCTTATGCTATGTCAAATTACCTTCATATATTAAATAATTGTTTTTTTCTCTCTAAATAATACAAAGTAGTACAGTTTTTGACATTTATTATAAAAAAGCGAAAATTTAAGCAGAAAACAGATTTCAATGAATAATGGGCGTAGAATATGGTTAGCGACTGAAATCTCCACATTTGTAACATTTACATTCGGCTGGTTCTTTCAACTTTATATCCATCGTTTGTTTTCCTTCCCCAATGAGCCTAATTCCATCAGGATCGTAACAGTGAGTCAATGTTATTATGCGTTCTCGTAAATAACTTTCCCTGCAGCAGTAACATTCCTATAACAAATATGAATTAATATATAGAACATTATTGCGATAAGAATTTACCTTTAAAAATCCAGTTGGTGTAATTACAGATGGTTGAACTTGACTGTTACATGTTCCTTCACATTTGTTGACTGCAACCTCGCCATTGCAGGTTCTCTGTAGTCGACCAAGTTCATCATATTCCTCTGCAAATTCAAATTAGAAGTTAGAAATTATGCTCTTAACAATAATATATAATAAATAACCTTTTATTAAATGGATGTCGGATGGTAAAGTTTCGCAATTTTCCTCTCCGGGAATTTCGTTTAAACTGTTTACGGTGTAGATGTAAAGGTTGAGGATGAAGCAACAGAAAAACAACCTTGCGATACCCATGATGAAAGAGCGACTATACTTCCAGGACGTTCCTCCGTCCTATTTATATGTTCCAAAACAGGGAATACAGTTTTGATAATGATCCGTTGTCGCCCTCGTCCTAGCGTACTTTTAACAAATAATCTTTTGAGATCAATATTTTTTGCAAATATCTTTCAAATACTAATTAGTAAAGTATATTGAGAATATTCTATAATCAATTAATTATAATTACAATTACTAATACTTTATGATTGCGTTTGGTAAAAGTAATGAAAATGCAAGAAGAATAAAAAATTACAAATTAATGATTAGGGTATTAAATAATAATTAAATATACTTTTGCTCTAAATAATCGCTTTTAATTATGATAATGTTACTTTATTATATCGCCCCTTCCACTTTATTATGCATTATTCGCACATGTAGTGAGGTTTGTTGAACTCTGGTGTAGTTCATATAATGCATGGGGTGCGACAAGGTTATTGTTTTATGCTAAAACTTTCCATACATGCTGATGTACTTAAATGCACATGAATTTTTTTTTGTTTGTATTAGGGTAGCGGTGCTCTTTAAGTTTTTAATAAAGCAATGTCTGATACGTCTGAGGATTCAAAGGATAGCAGAGTTGGAGATATAAATCAGGACAATATCTGCAGAGATTTTATCAGAGGCATGTGTGAGAGGAAGTTTTGTAAATTTAAACATGATCAAGAACCAAGGATTTTGAATTTTTGTCACGATTATCAAAACACGGCATGTCCAAGACCGGCCTGCAAGTAAGAATATTATATGGAAGCAATTGTAAAAGAAAAAACTGCAATTTATTGTTGTTTAGGTTTATACATTGCACAATTAAGGAGGTCGAGGAATACAAGAGAAGCGGTGAAATGTCCAATCAAATATTAGCCGAGGCGACAAGAAAAAATCAACTTCCAGGTATAAATCCGATCTGCAACTCATTTCGAAAAGGGACGTGTCGGAGGACTTACTGCAAATATCGACACATATCAAAAGAGGAAGAGGACTCTGAAATCATGGAGTTAATTAAAAACAATTCAACTTTGAAAAGTAGATCACAAAGTAATATTGTTCTTATTAATGAACCTACAAATAGGATATACGATGGCAGTGCGTTTGAAAATGGTTTTAATCATTTGATAAATATTATAATAACATAATTGTAGCAATCAATAATAGAAGAGTATATCATTTCGAAGAAGTGGATGATTTAAGCCCATCCTTGCCTAAGCGTAGGCTAATTTCTAGTGGTTTAGATTGTCAGGAAACAATTCAACATGAAATCGCAAGAAGACAATTCAGTGGTTACTTTGCTGGTAGTCCTCCCTCTCTATTAAGCAGATTAGACGCTCGGTAATATTTTACATTAATTTATATGAAATATTTTTTTAATAATTGTGTTTTTCTTTTTTATATGTTTAGAAGTATCATCATATTAGAAGAAGAAAATAATTTGTTGCAAAAGGAAGTAGCTCAACTGAAGAAACAGGTTAAATTTTCACTTATATTTTGTTACATTTTTTATTATCAATGAGATTTCTAGGTTTCTGATTTAACAGCTACTAATGAATTTTTGTTGGATCAGAATGCAACTTTAAGAGTATCTAGTAAGAGACACAGCGCCACAGTTACAGTTCCGGCTGTGACTATAACAAATACATTACCTCAAAATAATGGACAGGTGAGTGAGATTGAAATTTCGAATTACAGATTTATAGACAACGTTTTGCTATTTTAAGTACGTATAGTTGACTCGTGTAACTTTCTTTAATTTTTATATATTTTAGGTAATAAGAACTGTAGCTGCAAGTGTTGCAACGGTTCCAGTTTCTCTGGCAACTGTTACTACTTGTAATCCGGTATCAGGTAATCCAGTGTCTATTGCTGGATGTCCTGCCGTTAGTATAGCGCCTGCAGCGCAGATCCTCGCTCCTAGTCAACAGATTTTAGGTGATCCTTACGAATATAAGATTAGAATGGGTTTTTGTACTGATGTATGTGATTTATTTCAGTAACAACAAATCAATCCACCCAGTTAGCATTAGCCAACAGTTCTCAAGCGCAGTTAGCTATAGCTCAACAGAATTTGGCAAATAACCTTGCTCAACAGGCTCAACCCCAATTGACGTCGCAAGCTCAGCAATTGGCGCTGGCTACGACAACCCAACAGCTGACCTCCCAAGCCCAGCACATGGCGAACCAACAGATGGCCCTTGCCACAGCTCCACAGCAAATGAACTCGCAAACCCAGCAAATGGCAATCAATAACAATCAACAAATAACATTGGCAAGTAATCCCCAATCTCATCTAACCAATCAGCAATTGTCATCTCAAGCTCAACAGCTAAATCAACAATTGACCTCGCAAGCCCAGCAATTAGCCCTCGCCAATACGACCCAACAATTGACATCACAGGCTCAGCAGTTAGCATTGGCGAATTCTACCCAGCAGTTGACAAGTCAAGCACAGCAGATGGCTCTTGCCAATTCCCCTCAGCAGTTAGCGGTCGCAAACGTCAATCAACGGCTGGCTCTGGCCAGCACTAGTCAGCAGTTACTAGCACAGCAAAATCTAGCTAACAATCAACAGATCGAGTTGCATCGCAACTCACAGTTAAACGGTATCAATACGTCACAAACCATGGCGATGTCCAACGCGACTCCGCCCATGGTTTCTTATCCAATAATGACGCACGCTTTACCCCATTAATGAACAAATATCTATATACCAATCTAGTTTTAGTTCTGTTACACAATTGATGAAAGGTGTTTAGATATATTCAGGGTATTCACATTACTGTTTCTTTTAAATTAATTTAACAAACAATCAATCATGTATATAAGTTTTAGTTGTATGCGAAAAATGGCGGATTATTGAAGTGCTTCATAGATTGCGTAAGTTGTTTATAATTTAATAGACATTCCACTCTCTAATTGCACATTCATATTTTAGCAAATAATTAATCAGAATCAGGTAACAATCTAAAGAATCCTTCAAAAAAAATATTTTTGTAAAACACAAATATAAAGAGAAGAATCATTTTGATTTATGCATTGTGTTTATATACTTCGGACGCTGTGCTTAGCAACTATAGATTTGCTATTTTTCGAATTATTATCCTTACAGAGTATTTATTGGAATTGTTTTAAATACTTAAATCAAATTGTGATATATTAATTTAAAATATAAATACATAAAAAAGAAAGAAAAATAAACGTTATTTTCGTTAGTACGATATGGAAATTATTTGTGATTAGTTAAGTTAAGTGAAGATAATTAAGTTCTGGCATTATATTGCGAAAATATTTTTGATATAAACACATGTCAAAATTACATTTAATTTTAATTAAAACATGTTAATCGGTTAGAATTACTGTTTTTAAAGAAAATCTAATTATGTTTTCTTTAAGTGTGGATGATTATTTCTTTGCAACTATCTACTGTATATATTGAATATTATTGAACAAAAGTACAATTAAATTATTTATGCCCATTTCATTTTTCTTTTTTTTTATAAAACCTTAATACTTATTTCCATTAACGTTTAAGACATTTAATAACATTTATCACAAATATATAAATATTATAAAAAAATCTCGTAATAAAATAAGGACTTTGTAAACCAATTCCAATAAGTTCTCAACTATCTGCAACATGTTCTTTGAGAATAAATATGATTGTATCAGGTTTGATGATAAAATTCAGGATCAAAAAATATAGAAATAAATTAATAAAATGTTATTAAATTGATATGTAAATTTAAAATTGAATAAATAGATTTATTTTTAAATTAACACAATTAAACTAATCAACAACATTTATAATACTATTCCGATATATCATCAGAATTCTGCCTCCGCAATACATTATCCACGGATCTTGAACGTCTTATTTGTTTCCTACTACTTCCTTTAAGTGTGAACATTTTGTTAGTAGATTCTGTAAATAATGATTCGAATTTTTGTTTAGCACGTATCACGCTGATATCACTGTTAGCCAACATTTCTCTGACCCTTTTGACTTTCTCGTCGGTATTCGCAAGTTCGGTATTTTCTCTGTGCTTACGCATTTTTTTGTTATACTCGAAATTGGCATTATCCTGTTTAACAGTTGATATTTTTTGACGTTGACTATCTAATGTTCTCTTATTGTAATGCGTTTCTTTTCGCTGCGAAGGTGGAGTTGTAAATGTATCTGTATGTGATTCTTTCTTACATTGCACCATTTCATTGAGCATTTGCAATTCCTGCGCCTTCGTTTCCAGCCGATGGCATTTTCTTTTCATTTTATTAAATTGCTGCTGAACATTTTTCATTTCGATCAAATTCGCGTTGTGTTCTTGATTTATGGAACATATTTTCTCTCTCAACTGCTTCTCTTTCATATTTAACTCTCGATTGTGTACTACACTGTTTCTCTTTCTGCTCAGCAATATTTTTGTTAAATTATGTATCGAAGCTATGGAATCGTCTATATTTTCCGGATCCAATTTAATATACGGTATTTTTGTACCATGAGACAAAGTCTTCACTTTATTTACCGGTGTATCATTTGCTTCCTTTGCTTTGCAGATTTTTCTGTAAGGAGTGTATCTTGATTCCGGTTTAATTACTTTAACGTCTTGAGTGATTTCTGCGAATTTCATCACGTGCATATTCTCTTCGAAATCGTTTGCAGTTGGATTTGCGCAAACGATCATTTCAACTTTACCGCCGCCCTCAAAATAGTTTTTGAAGATGTGCGTTAATCGACTTTCCCTGTAAGGAATCAGTCTGTTCGAATTATTCACTTGATTCTCTCTTAAAATCTCGAGGCAGTTTCTTAATGACATCAAGGAGTTATTGATGGAACTCGCTTCTTTCAATCGCATCCCCGTTGTTTGTGTGCGATTGCATCTTTCGGATCCAGCTAAATCGACAAAACTCAATTGACCAATTTTCAGAAAGTTTTCATCTGTCAGGAGAACATTACTATTGTTGACGTTTCCCAATTGGACAAGTCTAATATTGAAAATGGAATGACTTCTACTGGATTCCGCGTTTAATAAGGTGTTACCCATTCGTTTTCTTTTATGACCTGCATTGAATAATTCGTATGCTTCGCCAGCACTTTTGACTTCAACTTCAACAACTCCATTTACGTACATGTTCTTCTGAGAGTCTTCTCTCAAAATTTTACTTTGTAAAACTTTTGTACCGGACTCATCCAATAGATCGTACACAGTATTGTTATATATCTCTATATAAGTGACAAAAACTGTGTACATACTTGTTGCATTGATTTCTACAATTGCTGTACCATCATAAGTATAGGGCAATTTTTCTCCTTTCTTTTTATTCTTTTTGCTAAATTTATTTTCCAATAATGATTCTGCTTTTGCGTCATTTGCATTTTGGACATCAAACCCATTCATTCTATCTGATTTGACCATAAATTTGGGCAGTTGATTGGATTTTATCGAGTTAAAAATAGTATCTATACATCTAGGCATGATGCCTGGATTATAATGTTCTCCTGTTAAAGTATATGTTTTTCCAGAACCGGTGACACCATAAGTGAATAACAGTCCATTTTTTCCGTTAAATAAATTTTCCAATAATGGATAAGCCACTCGATCAAAAACTTCCTGTTGTGATGAGTAAGATGTAAAAATATGTTTGAACGTGTAATGAGCATCTTTACGAACAACTTTAGATTCGTTTGGACACGTTAAAGATATCACTGTTGGTGATATCAATTTTATACAAGACAATTCAGTATCATCCTTCAAAGGTTTTAGTCTACAAAATACACTCACTGTATCCAACTCTACTTTCGATTTTTCTTTACTAACTTTTTTGGCCATAATTATTATTATATATTTTTACAAATATAATTGTTAAAATGCAGCTGTTTTACTCCAAGAAACCTCAGAGAATACTTATACTGCAATTTAAATATGTATTTATAAAAAAACATGTACTGATAAGAATTCTAGAAGGTTTTATTTCATACATCAATTTCAATGTGATTAAAGAAAGTTCATGAATTTATTGAGCAGAAAGACGGGTTTAGTTTAATACGATATAAATGAAATACTTATGTATAAAATTTTAATCTATTTAATTATCCATTGCTTTCCATTTTTTCATCATTTTCATCATAAATGTGCAATTGTATTAAAATTTCCTTTGGTAAATCTCCATTCCATTCATAGAATTCAGGAGACTTGATGTCTAAAATTTCTGAATTAAGTGCCCAAAACTTATTACCTATTAAATCTTCATGCAATGGTAATATAACTTGTCTTTTTTTCCCAGATCTAGGATGCGTAATCCGTTTTTTTAATAAAATCGTTCCTTTCTTATAAATTTCATCCTCATTGTTATAGTTTATACCAAAGTCAGTGAATAAAATCTCATTTTTATCACTTGAAAATGTTCCACATAGACGTTGTTCAGCCTAAAAATGTAAATGATTATTATTCAATATTCAAAATATTTCATTATAATAATAATACCTCCACATTGGTCAATCCACCCTTCTGTATTAAAGTCCAAAATGTAGTATTGTATAAATTGTTAATATGGCAATCTGCTTGTCTCCAGCTCAAGTAATCTCTGATGTTTTCATCAGTTGGATACAAAACAATGCGAGAATCAAATGATGGGGGATACAACAGCTTCTTGTCCTCAAAATATTCCTTCCAATAATATACATAGCTAGATGTAAATAAGCTATTGATGTAAGTCATTATTTTTGAACCTCTTCTATTGTACAATTGAGTATCCTTTCGTAGCACAAATGAATACTCATCACTTTGTCCATATGAAATTGAGATGTCCTTAAATTCACTCATTACCCTAATTGCAGCTTTATTCATTAACTTTAAGGCTCTTATATCATTGGGTTTTTCAAACTTATGTTTGTCTGAAAACTTGTGAAAATGCTGGCCATCAATCCGAACAACTATCCAACAATTGGGTAACACTTTATCTTCAATTTCAAAAGATTTTACATATTCGAATTTACTTTTCGCCATTATAGATGTGTATAATGGTCTTTCGATATGCGTTAATAATGTGGAGAAAACTTTCAACATTTAAGCTCTGAATTTAGAGGTTATATCACCGTTATTCAAAAGAATTAAAATATAATACTATTAGAAACGTGAATTTATATGAATTTACAGTATCATTTAAGATTGTTGCAATTATTTTTACTTAAATTTTTTTTAAATAATTCAATTTTGAAATTATAACATAAACTATACTTGTTCACTTAAAGTAAATATTAATAATTGAGTTTGAATTCATACTAATTATAAGGGCGACTCAGCGTAATGAAATGTTATTGGAGAAATCATTTATTTATAACATTTATTAAATTTATATTATGAAGATGTATTTTACAATTAAAAGTTGTTATTGTGTTGTAAACATGATAAAAAAAAGTATTTATATGATGGATAGATAGGATGTGTTGAAATAATTCAAATGAAATATAAAAACCATATTTTTATTGCTTATTTAGAAAAAAATATAGAAATAATTAGTATCTGTAATGATCAGGCTTGAATGGGCCAGCAACAGGAACACCCAAGTATTTAGATTGTTCTGGTGTCAAAGTGGTGAGCTTAACTCCCAAATGGTTCAAGTGAAGTCTGGCAACTTCCTCGTCCAACGTCTTAGGCAGCATGTGCACGCCAATTTTGTATTGATCGGGGTTGGTCCACAGTTCGATTTGAGCAAGAACTTGGTTGGTGAAAGAGTTTGACATAACGAAAGAAGGATGTCCCATGGCGCATCCCAGATTGACCAAACGTCCTTCAGCCAAAACGATGACGTTGTTTCCGTTGCTCAGCAAGTACCTATCGACCTGCGGTTTGATGTTAGTTTTGCTCTTGGCATTTTTGTCCAACCAAGCAACATCGATTTCACAATCGAAATGACCAATATTGCAAACGATACTGTCATTACGCATGTTCATGAAGTGTTCACCAAGGATGATGTCTTTGCAGCCTGTTGTTGTGACAAAAATTTGTCCTTCCTTGCTGGCAATGTCCATGGTGGTTACTTCGTAACCTTCCATAGCTGCTTGAAGAGAGTTGATGGGATCAATTTCGGTGATGATGACCCTTCCGCCGAAAGCGCGGAGAGATTGGGCGCAACCTTTTCCAACATCGCCGTATCCAGCGACTACGCAAACTTTTCCAGCTAACATAACATCTGTTGCTCTCTTAATTCCATCAATGAGAGATTCCCTGCATCCATACAAGTTATCGAATTTGCTCTGCAATTGAAACGAAACCATTAATAAATGAATGACTGCAAGCAATGATAATAAAGTACCTTGGTTACAGAATCGTTTACATTGATAGCAGGAACTTTAAGTTTACCATCCTTGAACATTTTGTACAAGTTGTGTACACCAGTTGTGGTTTCCTCGCTGATACCTTTGCAGTCGGTGAGGTATTCCGGGTATTTTTCATGAACCAAGTTAGTTAAATCACCTCCATCGTCGAGGATCAAGTTCAATGGTTTACCATCCTTGAAGACCAGTGTTTGTTCAATGCACCAAATGTATTCTTCATCAGTCTCTCCTTTCCATGCGTATACTGGTACTCCGCTCTTTGCTATGGCCGCAGCAGCGTGATCTTGTGTCGAGAAAATGTTGCAACTCGACCATTGCACCTAGAAAATAATTAAATTCATTTTATAACATTTATTTTTCCGAATCATTAAAAATAATTGTATAATAAATCGATTGCGTACGTAAGAACTTGCATAATTTCAAGTTATGTTAGTATAGTAATTCGATTCTGATAAAAAGGTCATCTCGCAAATTTTATAAAATAGTTATCAAATGCAAAACAATCTTCACGTTACACGAACATTGAAAACAACTAAGTTGTTATCAGTGACGAATTGCATCTATCACATGATAATATCAGCTTATTAAAAAGGAACTTTAATTTAAGTGGTACGATATAGCGAGGTCAAGATGTTTTCAAAACTAAATATGAATAAAAAAAACAATATAATTTACATTATCTTTTGAATTGAAAAACAACACAAAATAAGCATTAGATTTACACAATTTTGATGATATTTTACTTAACTCAAATTTACTAAGCTAAGTGTATTATTACACATTTTGACTAATCTACACAGATATCATTTTAAATACATCCTGGAGTATTTTAAGTCAGATTTTACTGTATATTTATGTTGATGATAGACTTGTTGATTCTGATATGTATGTAATTTAACAGATTGCAGATATCAGTATAAAAATATATAAAAAAAAGAGAAAATTATTGTTGCAATCCAATCTTATACTGGTTTCGCAAAAGTAGAAAAATATAATGTGAAGTTTGTTAAATTAAAACGTAAAAAGTACAAAAATATTTCAATTACTTTGAAACTTATATCAAGACATACATTTTAATAAACATCAAATTTTTAATTAATGAAATGTTTTACATTTATTTAGGATATTTTTCAAATTGTCAACAATAAGAATTCATATTAATAATTATTTAAAAAATTCTTAATTGAAGAAACCTTTCTTAAAAGTGATCTATACAAAATAGATTTTAAATACAATTTTTGTACGATAATGACTTGTGTTTAAAACTTTTAAATATAAATTGTAGAAAAATAATAATTTATAAAATTCTTACCTCAGCACCCAAATCAGTTAAAGTTTCAATAAGTACAGCAGTTTGTACAGTCATATGAAGGCAGCCAGCAATGCGGGCACCCT
Organism: Nicrophorus vespilloides; assembly: GCF_001412225.1. Classification (NCBI taxonomy): domain Eukaryota; kingdom Metazoa; phylum Arthropoda; class Insecta; order Coleoptera; family Silphidae; genus Nicrophorus; species Nicrophorus vespilloides. Next base: position 43,960 of record NW_017096976.1, read on the forward strand.
TCAAAGGCTTTGTTGTTCCATATTTGGTGCGAAGACTCATAAGTCCAGGCATCTCATTTTCAGCAAGGGTGATTTCCTTCCTGCCCCAATCAGCCAATTTAAGATCGGCTGTAAACACATGAGAAATTTTAATATAAATATCCTATAAGAATTAACCTCAAAACACGTGTAAAACCGATATAAATACATAGCAAATATTACTTACCGACTTTGAATTGTGGTTTCGGCATCTTATTTTTTATAATTTAAGTTCTTACAGTCTTTAGAAATGATGCAAAGCAAGACCACGTTGTACCGGCCAGCAAACTAAATTGGTTAAACTAAAATAGCGGCAAATATATATGTTTAGAGAAAAGTTTTGCAATAACTACGCAAGCGCTTTAAAGAATATTTCTAGTTTAAAATAAAACATGCATTGTTGTCGTATCTTTCTCCGATCTTGTATATTTATGTGAGATTCTAACAAAGAGAAATGTTCTATTATTATACTAATCTGGTCATGTATCTATTTTAGTTACTTCTTAGAATATTATTGTTTAATTATTGTAAGCCTAGAAAAATATTATTGAAAATATCCAAAATATCAAATGAAATACATTATCAATTGATAAAACTATATTTTATAATAATTATGTAATTAGATTTTAAGAAATTGTTGATTGAATATGCTATAATTTATATATTACTTTTTGTTTTAGAATTTAGTAATCAAGAAAATATTGTAGCTATGACAACAGTGGTTATATTAATTCTGTCGTGAAATATTGGTCATGCGCTCATTCAGTAGATTATACCTTCTGTCAATGCCACAGTCATATGACAAGTGGGTGAGGTGAAAACAGTAAAGTTTCCAACAAGAAATTATCAAAATGAAGGGCTGTCTGTTCAATATCGATGGTGGTTATTTGGAGGGTCTCTGCAGGGGTTTCAAATGCGGCATTTTGAAACAAGCAGACTACTTGAACTTGGTCCAATGTGAAACTTTAGAAGGTAAATTATATGTTCCCAGATCAAAGGGCCATCCATCCCTTATAAATGCTCACACACCTTTTATTTAATAACATATTAATTACCCATATAAGCCTGTTGTAATTTGCTTTAATTTAGTAACAGAATATAGCAAGGTTACTCTGTTTCAATATTACAATGTGATCTGTTAATTGGGTGTCCTCCAAAGTCATATGATTCTGACACACTTATGTTTTACAGATCTTAAGTTGCATTTGCAAGGCACTGATTATGGTGCATTCTTAGCAAATGAACCATCACCACTTGCTGTATCAACTATTGATGATAAGCTTCGTGAGAAGCTTGTCATTGAGTTCCAGCATCTCAGGAACCATGCAGTTGAGCCACTCTCAACATTCTTGGACTTCATTACGTACAGTTACATGATTGATAACATCATTTTATTGATCACTGGCACATTGCACCAGAGGCCAATTTCTGAGCTGATCCCAAAGTGTCATCCACTTGGAAGTTTTGAGCAAATGGAAGCTATCCATGTTGCTGCTACACCAGCTGAGCTGTACAATGCTGTACTTGTGGACACACCATTGGCTCCATTCTTTGTTGATTGCATCAGCGAACAGGATTTGGATGAGATGAATATTGAAATTATTCGTAATACTCTTTACAAGGCATATTTGGAGGCTTTCTTTTCTTTCTGCAAAGATATTGGAGGCACAACAGCTGATTGCATGTGCGAAATTTTAGCTGTAAGTAAATTCAAGTATTTCTATTGTTATCTCGTAATATATATATATTTTTTTAAATTTTTGCGATTAGTTCGAAGCTGATCGTCGTGCTATTATCATCACTATCAACTCATTCGGCACAGAATTGAGCAAGGATGATCGTGCCAAGTTGTATCCAAGATGCGGTAAATTGAACCCCGATGGATTGGCTGCTTTGGCGAGGGCTGAGGACTACGATCAAGTCAAAGCTGTTGCAGAATATTACGCAGAGTATTCTAAACTTTTCGAAGGCGCTGGTAACAATCCCGGGGATAAAACTCTCGAGGACAAGTTCTTCGAACACGAGGTACATCATTCTCCAGTTATTATATTATTATACTAAACCGTTTTTTTCTTTAATTTTTTCTAGGTTCGCTTGAATGTTAATGCATTCCTTCAACAATTCCACTTTGGAGTATTCTACTCCTATTTGAAGCTTAAGGAACAAGAATGTCGTAACATCGTCTGGATTTCTGAGTGTGTCGCTCAGAAACACAGGACCAAGATTGATAACTACATTCCTATATTTTAAATGGCATTTTTAAATTCATAATATATTTAGTATTGACCGTCTTTCTTTTGTCGAAGTATCATCGTTAAATAAGGTGATACTTTTAACTCTTAAATGATAAAGGCATCAAACACTCACCGATTATACGAAATAGGTAATAAATATCTGTTATATTCATTCAGAATCAGTTTATAACAAATTTGTGTGGCTTGTATATTCCATAATGTATTAAGTTGTAAATTGTTATTATTCAATGTATTTAGTTTATAGCGACTGTTGTAAAAAAATATGAATTTTATTTGTATATTAGTTAAAATGAAATGAACCATTAAGTATGCAATGTGGTATATATATGTAATAAAGATTTAGTGTGTTAGATGTTGACTGTTAATAGTCCCATAGTGTATTCGAGCGTCTGTGATGAGATGTTGGTCGCTACATCACTCGATGCGAGTACCAGGATATTCAATGAAAGACGTGTTATGTGTGTTGGTGTCATGTCATTCATCACCACTAGTTCATATTGATCAATAACCAAAGCCAACTCTTGCCCATTAGGATTGGAGCTAGTTCGAGGTATTCTAGAAGTCGCGTCCAACTATGGAATGTATAAGCGCTCGGGGGATGCAAGAAAGATGGAATTTTGCATCTGGCCTTGATGTTCTTCTTGACCAACATCGAAACATTGCCGTTTGTTGTGAAACCCATTATATCTTGGAGTGGAAATAGTTGAGCTAGGATGAATCTCAAATTGCTATGATGTCCACTTCTCGAGCTCTAGATTCTATTAACAGATCATGGCGGTTGGTGTTGAGGGATCTAGCATTCCAGCTAAGAAGCGTCACTCTCCCGTTCTGTGCAATCATTGTTATAAATTTGCTGTCTTTTGTGATTGCTGCGAATTGTTTTGTCGCTTCCCAAAGGCGCGAGTTTTCTTTAATTCCCTTGTTTTTGATTGCTGCTACCAGCATCAGGATGAGAGACGAGGTCTTCCTCTTCTCGCTCTTCCACCGATATTGTTTGCTTGCATGCCACAACTTTAAGTTTCTGTAGGTCTTCTGTTTCGTTATCTGTATTTTGGCTTATTCGTGAATGTAATTTCTCTCTTCCTTTTCGGGGCCGCGGATTCACTGAGGATGTTGAAGGAGTCGTTGATCGATTCCGGGCAAAAGTTTGTTTGTCTAAGGTCTGTACTTTTCGATCTCGTTTGTTTTTCTTGGGTAACAGTAGAAAAAGGAAGATGGAAATTGTAACAGATGACAAATAAATAATTAGAAAAAAACGGTTATTTGACAAAATATTTTAATTTTTACATATTACATTAAAGATTTCTTTTGTTGCGTGTCGTGCATACATATTCTTCATTTGTATACATATATATACTTTATTGTTTTTCGAATTTCAATTCCGGCTGAGATTTTTCCGCTTTTTTATTTTTCCATTTCCGCAACAAAAAAGTTAGAGATTTACTTACGTTCATCTTCATTTATTATCACAACAGAGACAAAAATGATTATAACATATGTAAAAGAAGAACAAATTTACATTTAATAACAATTAAAACCAATTCAAGAAGAATTGCAAATTTTCACTCTCTTTTAGCTATATTTTACTGCTTATGGAAAAGAACTGCAAACAGAAAACTTGTACTTTTTATTACCATAACAAAACAGTTTATTTACTCGATCTTCTACATTTATTTTCTCATGAATTTTATTCTTTCTTTCTAATGTTTCATGTGCAATTAGGGTTTAGTTATTAAGTAGGATTCACGTGTCTCTTTCTATCTCTGAGCCCTGATTGTGGCGTAATTTTTAATTCATATAATAATTTTGAAAACAAATTGTAGATTTGCGCACCAACAGACCAAGTCAAAATTGATTTAGTGAGGTTAGGATTGGTTACTGTTGGTTACTTTCTTCAGATAAACTTAATAGCGTTTTATTTGTATTCATTGTAAATTGTGTGAAAGATACAATATATGAATAGAATTTAATAAGAAATGTAGTTATTCCTGCTTGATAGAATTCTGTTTAATTAGTAGTGTTTACCATTATATTGAATAATAACATATCTGAGTGTTGAAATTCAACATGAGCAAATCAAGAGACAAGAAGAAAAGATATGAGGACAGCTCAGATTCTGATAGTGCTGAGGAGGCAAGGAAAAAAGATTTAAAGGAGAGAGATGAGTTTGCCAATAGATTAAAGCAAAAGGATGCAAACCGTACAAGGAATATTGTTGCTGCTTCTGAAAAGAAAGCTTATGAAGAAGCAGCAAAACGTCTCAAAATTGAAGCAGAGGATAGAGATAAAATGGTACCCATGCTTAGGATCCATTCTCGTAGGAAATACTTGGAGAAACGTAAAGATGATAAATTGCAAGAACTCGAAGCTGACATTCAAGATGATGAATTCCTATTTGAAAATGACATGTAATTATATTGTTTATTTTCATTAGTATATACCAATAATTTGGTTGTTCAATATTTTAGTTTGACAGAGAGAGAACGTAAAGAGAGACAACACAAAAAGGAATTATTAAAGCTAGCTCAGGAACATGAGAAAGCTAGAGAGTTGGAAAGAGTTCAAAGGTACCATATGCCCAGTGATGCTGGTAAAAGCAGTGAATATGTTGAAGTTGATGAATTGGAAAATATGCCTCAGTCTGAGCAAAAGAAATGGGAAAAAGAACAAATGGCTTCAGCTGTATATTCATTTGGGGCAAAGGAAAAGGCTAAACGAGATGAATATGAATTGCTATTAGCCAATCAGATTGACTTTATTCAAGCTCTCAAACTACCAGGTACTAAGAAAATATTTATCACTTGATGTATATAATCAAACTGTTGTTTTCTAGGATCAAAAGATAAAGAGGATAAGAAACCTGAATTAACTGAAAGTGAAAGAAAAAAATTGGATATTCAAGAAACTAAGAAGAGTTTGCCTGTGTTTCCTTTTAGAGATGATTTAATACAAGCTGTGAGAGATCACCAAGTGTTGATTATTGAAGGCGAAACAGGTTCAGGGAAAACCACGCAGATTCCGCAGTATTTACATGAAGCTGGATTTACAGATGATAGTAAAGTTTTGAATTCTAATAGGAATGTTGGGAATATATTTAATTTAATATAATTTTAGATAAGAAGATTGGGTGCACGCAACCGCGACGTGTAGCCGCAATGTCTGTGGCAGCAAGAGTTGCACAAGAAATGAACGTCAAGTTGGGAAATGAGGTGGGATACGCTATACGTTTCGAAGATTGTACATCGGAGAGAACCATCATCAAATATATGACTGATGGTACGTTACATCGAGAATTTTTATCAGAACCAGATTTACAATCGTACAGTGTAATGATAATTGATGAAGCCCACGAGAGAACATTGCACACCGATATTTTGTTCGGGCTTGTTAAAGATATCGCACGTTTCAGACCAAATTTGAAATTGCTTATATCTAGCGCTACTTTGGATGCGCAAAAGTTTTCCGAATTTTTCGATGACGCTCCAATATTTAGAATTCCGGGTAGAAGATTTCCTGTAGATATATATTATACCAAGGCCCCTGAAGCGAACTACGTTGATGCTTGCGTAGTTTCGGTGTTGCAGATTCATGCAACACAACCGTTGGGTGATATATTGGTATTCTTAACGGGTCAAGAAGAAATTGAAACGTGCCAGGAATTGCTGCAGGACAGAGTACGGAGATTAGGATCGAAATTGAAGGAGTTAATAATATTGCCCGTGTACGCTAATTTACCTAGCGACATGCAAGCAAAAATATTTGATCCCACACCACCAGGCGCAAGGAAAGTGGTATTGGCCACTAACATAGCCGAAACATCTTTGACGATCGATAATATCATTTACGTTATTGATCCTGGCTTTGCCAAGCAGAATCACTTTAATTCTCGAACCGGTATGGAGAGCTTGATTGTTGTACCCGTATCGAAAGCGTCTGCAAATCAGAGAGCTGGACGAGCTGGCAGAGTCGCTCCCGGAAAGTGTTTCAGGTTGTACACTCTTTGGTCATACAAACACGAACTAGAGGACAATACGGTGCCCGAAATACAAAGAATTAATTTGGGCAATGCCGTGCTGATGTTGAAAGCTTTGGGTATAAATAATTTAATGAAATTCGATTTCTTGGATCCACCGCCAAGAGAAACTATGGTCTTGGCATTGGAACAACTGTACGCATTAGGGGCATTCAATCATCGTGGAGAATTAACAGCTTTAGGAAGAAGAATGGCTGAATTTCCAGTGGATCCTATGATGGCTAAAATGTTGTTGGCTTCAGACAAGTACGTTGGCAAGAAGCAATTAGTTAACGTTTAATGTCAATTTATTCTGACTTGTAGGTATAAATGTTCCGAAGAGGCTGTTTCTATAGCTGCAATGTTATCTGTAAATGGAGCCATTTTCTATAGACCCAAGGATAAAATTATCCATGCAGACACAGCCAGGAAAAATTTCAATCATGTTGGTGGAGACCATTTAACTTTGTTAAATGTTTATAATCAATGGCGCGACTCTGATTATTCAACACAATGGTGTTATGAAAATTTTATTCAGTATCGGTAAATCAGGACGAGTTGTGAATAAATACGCATATTTCATATTATAAAATTTTAGATCCATGAAGAGGGCAAGAGATGTTAGGGAGCAATTAGTTGGTCTTATGCAAAGGGTAGAAATTGAGATGGTGTCAAACGTATCCGAAGTGGATAACATAAAGAAGTCAATAATATCAGGATATTTTTACCACGTTGCGAGACTATCGAAAAGTGGTAGTTATAAAACTGTTAAACAGAATCAGGTACTATTATTTAATTTCAAGTTGTCACCAATAATTTATTTGATATTATTTTAGAGTGTCACCATTCATCCCAGCAGTGCTCTCTTTGAGGACTTGCCTAGGTGGTTGTTGTACCACGATCTGGTATACACCACGAAAGAGTATATGCGCGTTGTAATGGAGATCCAAAGCAAATGGTTGTTGGAGGCTGCACCTCATTATTACAAACCCAAGGAATTGGAAGATTCGACGAATAAGAAGATGCCTAAGACTGTTGGCAGAAGTACAAGAACCGATTGAAATAAATCTTTATATTGTTTTCCGTGTACATACATTATTCTTATATGATAGGAATATTTATTGAACCTACTTTGATTGGACGAATTCGTCACGTCTTTACACGCATCCTACATATTAAAAGTAAAATGCTCTATCATAATAAATGTAAAACATTAAACATGTACATAAGATGATAAAGATAATTTATTCGTATTTAAATATAATTTAACATTAATTATTAAAGCTAATTCAAGATATATCTAGTAGTAATTTAAATTATGTTGAAAGTAAGCAAGGCATTGTCTTATATTATTATTGTTCTTATTGCCTTTTTGTTGCCTTTTCCTTCTTCTTGTCCTTGGGTGGTTCGTCCTTGCTTGGTCCTGCGACGGCAGTGGCATGCGGACTCGAAATAGCCAAACCGCCTTCACCTACTAAAGCTGTTCCTCTTGGACCAGCAGAAGCAACACCACCAACTCCAGCCAAAGCGATTGCCCCAGGCTGTGCTTGGGCTACACTAGATTCAGCTGGTTTTTCAGTTTGACTCTCAACAGCTGCAAAACGATTACACGATAAAACAAGTTAATTACTGTAATCAGCTATACTTACTTTCCGATTCATTATCGGGTGGTAATGTTGCGTCTTCGTATTTAGCATCGATTACTATGGAATCGGAATCATCGTCATTAGATCTGAAGTAATCATAGGCGATTCCAGGATGAACATTTCCTTCGTATATGGGCAACGGCTGTTCGTCTTGCTCAATCTTCTCCGAGTACCTTGTGTGCAAATTATATTCTTCCGGCGAGGATTCTTTCTTCAAAACAACGGGCAATAAGTGTTGCTGGCTGATCACTTGATTGTGCAGCTGTAACGGCAGAATATCTCTTAGCAATTGACCGCCTTTAGATTCTTCGAAATAATTGTTTTGCTTCAATTCTTCAGGCGTTGGTTTCAATACGTGAATCTTCTCTGGATTGGGCAAAATATTTTGCTGGGAATAAAAGTATGGTGGCAAGCTGTATCTTTGTTCTGGCGAATACTGATCGACGAAAGGATAATTGGCGAATAGATGTTGTCCGTTTAGGATGAAAAACCGTTGACCTGGACGAAGGTTAGAAGTGGTTGGCTTCTTCGGTCTCTTAAGCGTCACCTTTTTCGTCGGCTTCTCGGTGGGATTACTCTCTTCCGATTCCTCCAATTCATACTTTTCTGGCTTAGTAGCTACAAATTTAATAACATTGCTTTTTATTTATCTATAATAAGTTGACTTTCTCCCTTTTTTTGAAAAAAAAAAAAGTTTTGAAGAGAATGCCTTTCCATTCTAACAGCAATTATGACATAATACTGTGGATATAATTATTGCTTTAATTTAATTGATAATTACTTCCTACGGCGTACACGATTATCGAGAGCATAAATTAAATAAATGAAAGACAATCGTAATGCGATTAGTGTTTTGTAGAATCGGTAGCATTTCTATGCAGCACGCATGATGACAATGACCCAATGCGTTTGGTAGCATGTTTTTACAGAGAATATCAATTAAAATTGCGGCCGCATTTTTCATAGTCTCTAAATAATCAATGCCGATACTTTATGCCAGAATGGTTGGACGAGTTACTTACTTGGTCTGTAGATTGGTTTGTTTTTCAAAATGTTTGGAATTTCCTCAGCATCTTTTTCGACTGGTGGAACGAAGGCCGGTTTGGGGAATCCAGACACGAATACTGGTCTTTGACCTGCGAATCCATTGGTCCTAAAGATATTTGGATCAAATCCAGGCTGCGGATGCGGCTGCGGTTGAGGTATCAAGAAGTTACCTGGCCCCAAGTTCGGATTTAAAAATATGGGTTGATCGTGACCTCCTAGCAACACAACCGGAGGTTGCACAGCAAATCTATACAATTTACAAAATTTGTTACAATTTAAATACAAGAATACAATTTACTTAAAACAATTAGAATGCGGTTAAATCGCCGCTCATGTTCATATGTATGGGAAATAGGACGTGTTTAGTGATGCAATGCAGCTTCGAGCTTTAAAAATGCACCTACACGAGATATTGCCTCACAGAAAACTAGTCAATAATATTATACATTGGCTTGTAGCATTTTAGTAATACTTAGAGTACTTATTTCACGGTTAAGTAAATCTTGAAAGTTTTGTTACGTACCCTCGATCGTTCGGAGCCAAATTTGGATAATATCCATTGTATTGAAATTGTGGATTTATATATGGATTGTATTGTATTCCTCGGAATGGATCGCCGTAAGTGATCTGCTTCGCTTTCTTCTCCTTCGGAACATCCTCTTCGCAAATGATACTTTGCGTTATTAGAAATAGAACGCACAGAATGCGCAGCATTTTCCTGAAACAAGACATTTTCTTGTTGTTGTTAACATTTTAAATGCATCAGAATGTTTGCAATACAAAATGAAAAATATAATTAACCGTTTCCACATCTAAAAATCGCTATGCTTTCGTTTTCCCGTAATGGCAGCGTATTGAAACATTACAAAAAAAAGTATGTCATCGCAATAACATTCACGTAAGAAGATGAATAAATATCAAAGTATTAAATCTAGTTAAACATGTTTATCGTTAGTTACTTTTGTCTGCTTAGAATCTAATTTCAGTGTCCTTCCCTTATTATTCACTCAATTATAGTTTTTTTTTTAATTCAAGGTTTCTGAAATTTCGGACTCAAATTATTCCATGATTTTATTGACATTTTTATTAACAATAAAATATCTTAATATATACTTTATACATTTACATTCTAAAAGTATATTGATTCAATTTACACAAAAGATGATTTAATTTAATTGAATATTAATAACTGACACTGTACGGTTCCGTCGAACTGGACCCAAACCGGACTAATCGAGGAATTTAATATCGCATGTAAATAAAATGCACAATAAGAGACTTGACTATATAAAGGAAAAAAAAAACGTTAATTTATATATATAGAAAAAAATGTCCTGGGCAAAAACTAATTTTGTTTATTATTAATTTTGTGTATTCAAACTTGAAAATTAATATGTATTAAACAATGAAAAATAGCCCAAAAAATTAATAATTAAATACATATAAAAGTCTTGTAGACCTGTTTCATAGAAAACTAGTACAATGTTGAATATCGATTTATCTGGTTATAAAATATGGTATACTTAATAAAATAAAGTTACAATAAATTAGATAAGTTATGTATATTATAATAAACAATAGAAAGTAATAATTGTAATAATCGAAACTGGATTGCTAAATATAATTTGCATACAAGATATAATATGATAAAGTGCACTATTTAAATGGACTTAGCAGATTTTGTTTGTAACAATTCTACATAAATATTTATATGAATGTAACAATTGTAAATTTACATGAATAAATCGATGTTATATTTATTTATATATGAATTAATCAAATTATTTTTTTGTCATTATACAAATAAATTACTGTTACAAAGAGCTACTGATATCAAATCTTGACTTTCTACACTTTACGAAAGTCTTTATAATATGAATTATTTTTGTTTTGTATTAAATTTTGAATTGGAATAATCAATATTTATTTGACTAGCAGTATATTTGTACAGAAAATTATATTTTTTTCTTAAGTAATTATGAGTTTCACTATGACTAAGGGGAGGCGCGAATATAAATCACAGTGAGTAATTTTCCAAATGTCTGCTAAAGTTTTGTCTATTTTATTTAGATTTAGAGTTTAGAGGTTTGTAGGCGCCAAATGATTAAATATTTTTAAAGGAGGGGTTGTAACATCAAGTTTGGAAACCACTGATCTAATATATTTGAATTATGATACGCAATTGAATATATTCACCTTCAATTCATATGTAATTACATAATTAATAAAATGTTATTCTTATATAATTTGACTGTCCCATTTAGAATATCTTAATTTAGAATCTACCAGAAGAACAGTTATTAAGACGTCACAAGGCACGCTATGAAAAATGTAATGATATTTCCAAGAAAAAAAAAAAGAGTTATGTGTATAAAAAAATAATAATATAAAAATGAATTAGTCAACGGCATGTGAAGTTTTTATTAAAGTACAAATGCATTTCGGAATTATTCTTTGCAAAAGTACGTAACGAATTTGGGTTAAGGATTATTAACAGAAAGTCGCATAGATGTAAAGGCTAAAATTTAATTTCTGTTTCATTAAATGTACATTATTTTGTTCAGTGAAAATGTTAATTGCGTTAATGGACGTTTTTTTCTGGTGATAATTGCAATATAACTAACAAACAAAAGAAACGTAATACAAGGTTCCAAGTGTATTTCGCGTGTTTTCACATGTAACTGTACATTTATTCACTTTATATTCGTTTGGGTCGAATGTATCTATTGACTTCATAAACGATTCTTCTTTGATTTAATTGATTCCAAATTTACTGTTGTAACACTTGTTTTGTTTCTTTAGTTAATGAAACTGTATAATATCAACGCATAATTTAATGTTATTCATGTATTATATTCATAATACATAATCCTTTGTATAAAAAAGATAAAGTTTATTAAAGTAGTAACATAAATTTATTAAATGCATGTTCCTATGCACATCCAAAGGGCTATTGACCTCTATCTTTCTGCCCTTCTATAATGATTATTGTGATTATAAAAAAATAATGATTAGTATTAAAATGTAAATGTTGATAATTATTGTTTGAAAACCAATATAATTTAATGTTGTTCTAGAAAAAAATGCATTTCAGAGTTACAATTGATGGAATAAACGAATGTTTATGAAATGATAATGGAGAAACTGGTTAAAATTATAATAATAAAATATTGACTTACGAGTATATACGTTTTTAGGTCTAGCAGAACTAACAGCAACTAACTAAGAATAGTGAGTAGCTTCTTCTGCGGAACAACGACCTTTCTTATAGACTCCTGCAAGTGGGGGAGCAAAACTAAAGCAACAATAACACCAAACATTCGTACACACTTCTTACTCATACTCTGCACATACTCCTCGTACAAACACACACACAAGCACTAATGATCGAACTGGCAAAACTTTTTGATTGCATATTTCCGTCGATACACCGTAATTTAAAGTTTTTTTTTGTTATAGGCCAATTATCATTTCTTCTGGAATTCGCTATTCGCTATTTGTAGTAGCGACATAACAGTACTTTACATAATTACCGAACGATTTTTTTTGGATCATAATTCCTCCTTTTGTATTTGATTTGCCGTATCAATTTGATACAAGTTTTTGTGTTGATCAATTTAATTATGTACATATTGTATTTGCCAAAATAACATGAACAGTTAGAGATTTGTATACAAAGATTAATTTAAAACCGGACTAATCGAGGACTTTAAAAGAGAGGAAAACAATTTAATGTTTATTTTTTCTCAATGAATTCGTTTTTTTAAACCATATTATAGTGAATCCGCACAGATTAAATTTGTAAAGATTAAATTAATTTTAATTATCGAGTAAAACATTTTGTCATTATTGATTGTGATCGGATGATTCACAATTGTTGTGGTTTGCTGATTCAGTTTAGAATTTTTTTTTTGGGATCTTTCGAATTCTTCGGAAAACTGTTTCCCCGATGACACGGAATAATAAGAACAAAGACAAGCATACATTAAAATCGAACAAACACATTTAAATATGATAAATAGATCGTTTCAAAGACGACGGTTTTTTTTTTTGTACAAATATATTTTCCTCTTCATCATCGTCTCATTTGCATTCTGGTAAGCGCACTTTGGGTAAAGTGACCTCTATTTATGTTTATAAAGTTAGAACATAATCATTTTGCCATGATTGCATTGTTACACAGATTGCGGTTGGAAAAGAGAAGCAAAAAAAATAATAAATTATAATCCAATATTTTCGTTTCATCCCACGCTGTCTGCAAGAAAACAGTTCCACTCCCTAAAAAAGATTCCTAAATTTATTCATTAAGCGTAGATGAAATAAATCTCCATATTTCGTAAATATACACATCGGAATATTTGAACGGCGTGATATTATTCCGTTTGAGACACTTATAAACAAGATTCGAATTTAGATACAGTAGTAAAATAACATAAACATAAAGCTTTTCTCGTTCAATGTTTTGCAATGCTCTTCCATTTATTGAAATTCCAGGACATTATATAAGTACATTTTAATATAAGTAATTATTAATATAAAAAATACAGTTATTACATCCGTTGCGTTTTCTATTTGATCAATTAACTTTAGAATACGCAAATTGTTCCGGATTCATACGTTTTTAGAGAAAATCGCAAACAGTCAGTGTTAAGTTGAGGTGACACCATTTTGCATGAATTAATCTGAATGAGCATTAAATGGAAAAGAAATATCGCTAAATAATACAATTAGGTTTCTTTCCTAACTGTGTATTGCTTTTTAAATAACAATAATGCGAGAAGAATGTATGAAATAGAAATTTAATGTTTAATAAATATTTGTTTTTTAACTTTCAATTGAATTTTTGTATTCGTACTGTCACGTAGAATGTTATCAAAGAAAAGATTCACTTGCTTAT
>NW_017096977.1:0-5282 GCF_001412225.1 Nicrophorus vespilloides
ACGGATAAATCCACAGTAATATTTGAATACTTGCTACATTCCCGAAACATTCAGCTTTCATATGCATATTTTGGATTTTTTCTATGTATTGTAGTTTTCGAGAAAATCAATGAAATGTGAAAACACTGCTTTTTCGAGCATTTTTTAAAATTTGAATTCGAATTACAGCCAAACGGCTAAAACCACAGTAATATATCGATACTTGCTAGATTCCCCAAACATTCAGCTTTCATGTGCATCTATTGGCTTCATTCTATCTATTATAGTAAATCAATGAAATGTGAAAACACTGCTTTTTCGAACATTCTAATTTTTTCTTAATATTTTATTCAACTATCCAAACATAATCAAAAGGATTACCTAAACCTTACAAATAAACAGACCGAAACTTAAACTAACGTTTTGGAACTCTCCTTTGAGAGTCAAACCCGACGTTGGTATATTAAAGTTTATACTGTTTGCTGAAACACGTTAAGGAAGATAATCAGTTGCACGACGCAAGATAATGTGGCCACCAGTTAGAATCTCCTGCGGCAATCATCTGAAGACATGGAAGAATCTCGTTACGGGCATTTACACAACAACAACAACAAAAAAGTTTTTTTAAAAAAGTAGGAAAGAGAATACTTTCATGCACATATTATATTTCTATCTACTCCGACGTTCGTGTTCGTAATTTGCGAAGATGAGGAGGACATTTGAGAATATGAAATGTTTGCTCTTATGTAAATTACAATTATTTATATTTAATTTACATAACTTAAAATATAATGTAATGCATTTTTTCTATGACCGAAGAAAATAACAAGTTAAGTATCGAATGGACTTTTTTCTTGAATGAAGTTTATTGGAAATCGATGGTAATTTGTAACGAATGGAAGTTATTTACGAATATAAATGCAGCATGTGAAGGAAATTATTAAAATATAATTATATACGTAATTTTCAAGAAAAGAAAAAGTTGAATACGTAACTTTATACGTTTAGACTATTTAGAAGAAGAAATTAACGACCAATAGATTATAATTTCTAGATATTTTCAAATTTAAATATATACTTTTATGTGCATTACTAAAGTATAATTTACGTAACTTAATATTTTATGCCAAAGATACATATCGAATGACATTTTTTATATGGAATTAATTTGTAACAGATATTTATTTCCAATGCTTGAAAGATTTCCTCTTATGTAATTTATAATTTATTAATATATAATTAATTCAAATAAGTTAGATATAATTCAACTAATAACAAAACCATAAGAAATTACGTATAAAATGGAGTTTTTTTTACACAATATGTTAAAGATATTTTAAATTATTAATGTAGTATTCTCAATTGAAGTGTGATTTCATGTAGTTGTTGAGAAATAGACCAAGGAATTACCAAAAGAAAAGTAGAATTAAGTTAGTTAGACTTTTATTGAAATCTTTGATTTATGTTTCATCAATATTCACAAAAAGGCAACACAAATTTTCATGTTTTGCAACTGAAGAGTTGCAAACCACTAGATTTAGTATATAGATTTAAGTATTGATAATTATATTCAAAATCATCATTTTGGTAACTATCCACCGGGAAAGCTTAATGTTCACATTGATGAACAAATTGACAAAGACAAGAACTAAAGTTATTAATTTTTTTTTTAAATGTGCAATTTTCATAAATTATTATTTTTTAATAGTTTAAATTACGATTATTTCAGTTCATTTGCGAATATATAATATTCGTTTTAAAATAAATTAATGAATAATTTACGTAATTTCGATATGTAACGTTACATATATGCAGCGCCGCGTAATTTAAAAAGGTTTTGATTGGACAGTTTTAATTAAAGTTCAATTAGCAATAGATAATTAAACTGTTTTGTGTGTTGCGGTTCCATACTTTCACTGTTTATTCTCTTGTATTTATTTTTTTTTTTAATTCATTTAATTAATTCACGAGTTGTCGCTAATTGTATTGAATGCGTATTTCGCTGTAATAATTAGAAAGTGTAATTAACCGGACTGATGAAACGAATTCTGAGGAAACGTGCGCATCTTATATGATGATATTCTTAACAGATATTCATTTTCGTCCTCATTGTGTTGTGTTCATTATTATCCTCGCTCCTTGTGCATCTGCTAATGCAAATTGAAATGAAGTAGATTTCCATCGACGGCAATTTGTATAATGATAATCTTATACTTGTATAATACGTTAGATAGAACAATATAAAGTGCGGGATTGTTTCTTCTTTCTTCTTTCCTTTTTTTGTTCCTCGAGAGAAAGAGAAGGAGAGATAATGGCAGAATTCTCACATTGTGTTTCGAGTATCTTCGGACAGGCCGCCGCCGCCTTCGATGGAAGCAAGAATAAGAGCATAGAGTAGAAGGTTGTTCGAGGAGATGGAACGAAGAAGAGAGTTGTAAAAAAAAATAAAAGATGAGACGTGGTCGGAGGAGTTGGTCGGCGGAGAAGGAATAAGAAGAAAAAGATTATTTCCTCCAACCGGTCTCATGAATTATACACACACGTTAAAGAAGAATAAGAAGAAGAAGAAGATGACGAAGAAGAAGAAAAAGAACCCAAAGTATTTCCACTTCAATGAAGATGTACATAATAATGAAATTCTCCACTCCGGCGTATTTTAATTGCATATTATTATTATTATTAATGTGGTGAGCGAAGAAAACGGAAAAACGTTCGATGATGTGAATGAGAAATTGGAAAAGGACCAGATGGCCGAGATGGTCGAATATTATTAATTTTTTTTTCTTCTCTCAAGTCCGATAAAGCAAAGTGATTCGTTTGTGTGTTCACCTTTTTGCAATGTGTACGAAACGAATTATCGCATTTTCTGTGCGAATTGTCGAGTAAACAGGAGGAGTTGATTGTTGAAACGTAATTTCGATTTTGAAAGAAAATATTACAACGGAATTACATATTACATGAGAACTAGATATTTATTGTTTGCTTTACGTAAAGCTAATAGGTATATGAATTCTAAGATTAGGTAGATAAACTTAATTTACTTTAATTTGTTTCAAACTTTGTCAAAAAACTGTCGTATTTGAAACAAACATAAAAAAAATGCTTTAATTTGTGAAAAAATAGTATTTTTCAAATCAAAAACTTTCTTGATAAATTATTTTAAATTAAAACTTATTTTGTTGAAAATTACCTTAATTTTGTATAATATACGTTGTATGGCAAATTTATTTGTAAAATTATTGATATATAATATCACGTACTTCGTTTTGATACTGAAAAAAACACGGATTAAAAGCTGTTAGTTAATGATTAAGACTAATCATTTTAGGTTCAAATTCCTTTTATGTAGATAAAAAGTAAGAAAGTTAAGAAATTTCAGGATTTGATTGTAAAAAAATTGAAATTAGAACGTTCGAAAAAGCTACTGTTTTTCACATTTCATTGATTTACTCGAAAACTATAATAGATAGAAAGAATCCAATATATTTAAAATCTTTTCAATAAGTTTCACTCAAAACACACAATTTTCGTGATGCCTTTTCGTAAGCATTTAAGTCTATTTTTCAATAATTTCCTATATTTTTTATAACTATCTTTAAATGTTTTCTTATTTGAAAAAATAATTCTAATAAATGAGACTTATTGTTGCTTTTTATTAAAAATTGGTATTAAATATATAAATGTTGAATGAATTTGCGGGTAAATTACATGAATATTTATATAAATAGAGATAATTTAAAGGATAAAAATCAAAGTTTTATTTTGTCAATAATTTGTTTAAATATTAGATTTTTTTGTATCGAAACAATGGTAAATGAGACTTATTGTTGCTTTTTATTAAAAATTTGTATTATATATAAATGTTGAATGAATTTGCAAGCAAATTGCATAAATAAAAATTTGGAGGTTATGTACAATTCTAATGATTTACAAATGTAACATACAGAAAGTTATCTCATTATGTCAATAACAAATATACTGTCGAAGTTAGTTCAAAACAACGTTACTAAATAATTTAATTGTGGAATATTTAAAAAAAAAAAGTTAAAAAAGTCATGTATTTTGATTTACTGTTGAGGTTAAATTTGAATTCATTTGACAGTTCTAATAATTTACCAATATAATATATAGAAAGTTATGTCATTATGTCAAGAAAAAAATACTCTTGAGGTTAAGATCAAATTCAATTGACAGTTCTATAAAGAAAGTTATGTCATTATGTCAAAACAATTTTTTTTATTGAAGTTATGTCCATATTAATTATAACATGCAGAAACAATATAGTAATGACTGTTAATCGTTACTTAAATTTAATTATGAAATATTATTAAAAAAAAAGACTTCAAAAGGTCATATATATCCAAAGGTTATATACATTTTTAAGTGTAAAATAAATGAATTTTCCACGTACTTCGATTTTGATACTGAAAAAAACGCGGATTAAAAGCTTTTAGTTAATGATTAATTCACTTTTATGTAGATAAAAAGTAGGAAAGTTAAGAAATTTCAGGATTTGATCGTAATTACTTTTCACTTAAATCTGATGAATAATGTACATTATTAATTACTATATATAATTATTTTGTGATATATTAGTTAGACTTTTCTATAATATTTTTAGGAGTGTAGTGATTTCCAAATAATTGATGAGAAATGAACAGTGATCATATTTGGATAAAATGTTTTTGGCCTTTTCCGAATTGAAAAACTTGTAATATCAATAAGATTTTATCGACTTAATAGTACTATACCTTCATAGGTGTATTTGAATCGATGATGATGAATCCTATAAGACCAACATTGTAAACAGTAGTTTATTATCCAATTCTTTTATACAAAACTATTTACTTCTTTCGTTTAGTCCAGATGTGTTTTCATCCAGATGTGGTATAATTCTTTCTTATTAATATGTATACAAGTTGATTAGCTTTAGGCTTGAATGTAAGATGGAACGTATCGATTAAGACAGATGTAGGAAAAACGAAGTAGGACATCAATCTTTCGGCATGAGACGATATCGGGTTTATCGATGTGATGGATTATCGAAGGAGAAAAAGGTGTTAAAATATTTAATTACATTTGAACCGTGTATTAAATGCGAAAGGTAGGTGTAAAATTCGCCACCTGTGGTAACAGGTGCAGAGACTTCTTCGAGCTTCTAGCATCGCTTTACGTTGGAAAGAGCGCAAAAACTTTCTAGTTTAAACTCGAAATAAATTTCAATTTTCTGGGGAATCCAGCTGGGGAATCCAGCAAGTATAGATACATTCCTGTGCTCTTCTCCATATTGCTGTAATACGCGT
>NW_017096978.1:0-5330 GCF_001412225.1 Nicrophorus vespilloides
TAATTGTTTTAATTAATTTTCTTTAATTATAAATAGCAAAAGATATATGCGATGGCCGGGAATCGAACCCGGATCAACTGCTTGGAAGGCAA
Source organism: Nicrophorus vespilloides (assembly GCF_001412225.1). Classification (NCBI taxonomy): domain Eukaryota; kingdom Metazoa; phylum Arthropoda; class Insecta; order Coleoptera; family Silphidae; genus Nicrophorus; species Nicrophorus vespilloides. The sequence goes on from NW_017096978.1 coordinate 93, forward strand.
CTATGCTGACCATTACACCACCATCGCACTTATAAATTAATATCAAACCGTTTCCGAAGAACGTCTTGTATCTATGCGAAATTCAAGCGTTTTCTTCTAACTATAATGAATAGTAATAACAGTTTTATCAAGTGAATATCAATTTTACAATAATATTCATTAAAGTTTTATTAGTGAATTATTATTAATTTTCGAAATATTTATTAAAAATTGTGGACTGTAGCTTGAAATTTAAAAGTTTTGATAGTTAACTACACATAAAAATACACATAAAAATTCTATTTCAATAAAAGTCATAGATATTAAAGTATACTAATTTGATGCGCTATCATCTTAGCTTTAATTAAAATATTGAAACTTGAGTATGCTATGATTAGTTTTCCATAAATATACAATTAACTAGAGACACTTCTTTTCGCATGTTCAAAGTACAAATTTGATATCGAATTACTTGAGAGCTAGATCTGTCACAAAAATCCTTTTATAATCGTTTTATTCACTGTAGTTTTAGCTTTAATTGGAGTATTTTGAAGTTATTGTACTGTTATTAGTTTTCGAAATATTGAAATAAAACTAAAGACACTGCATTAACGATGCACATTCTATTTCAATAAAAGTCATAGATATTAAAGTATACTAATTTGATGCGCTATCATCTTAGCTTTAATTAAAATATTGAAACTTGAGTATACTATGATTAGTTTTCCAGAAATATACAATTAACTAGAGACACTTTTTTTTGCATGTTCAAAGTACAAATTTGATATCGAATTACTTGAGAACTAGAACTGTTACAAATATCCTTTTATATTCGTTGTATTCACTGTACTTTTAGCTTTAATTATAGTATTTTGAAGTTATTGTACTGTTATTAGTTTTCGAAATATTGAAATAAAACTAACATTAACGATGCACATTTAAAATTCTATTTCAATAAAAGTCATAGATATGCTAGTATACTAATTTTATACGCCATCATCTTAGCTGTAATTAAAATATTGAAGTTTAAGTATGCTATGATTAGTTTTGAAAATATATACAATTAACTAGAGACACTTGTTTTCGCATGTTCAAAGTACAAATTTGATATCGAATTACTTGAGAGCTAGAACTGTCACAAATATCCTTTTATATTCGTTGTATTCACTGTAGTTTTAGCTTTAATTGGAGTATTTTGAAGTTATTGTACTGTTATTAATTTTTGAAATATTGAAATAAAACTGAAGACACTGCATTAACGATGCACATTCTATTTCAATAAAAGTTATAGATATGCTAGTATACTAATTTGATGCGCTATCATCTTAGCTTTAATTAAAATATTGAAACTTGAGTATGCTATGATTAGTTTTCCAGAAATATACAATTAATTAGAGACACTACATTTCGCATGTTCAAAGTACAAATTTGATATCGAATTACATGAGAGCTAGAGCTGTCACAAATATCCTTTTATATTCGTTATATTCACTGTAGTTTTAGCTTTAATTGGAGTATTTTGAAGTTATTGTACTGTTATTAGTTTTCGAAATATTGAAATAAAACTGAAGACATTGCATTAACGATGCATATTATATTTCAATAAAACTCATAGATATGCTAGTATACTAATTTAATGCGCTATCATTTGAGCTTTAATTAAAATATTGAAACTTGAGTATACTATGATTAGTTTTCCAGAAATATACAATTAACTAGAGACACTTTTTTTCGCATGTTCAAAGTGCAAATTTGATATCGAATTACTTGAGAGCTAGAATTGTCACAAATATCCTTTTATATTCGTTGTATTCACTGTAGTTTTAGCTTTAATTGGAGTATTTTGAAGTTATTGTATTGTTATTAGTTTTCGAAATATTGAAATAAAACTGAAAACACTGCATTAACGATGCATATTCTATTTCAATAAAAGTCATAGATATGCTAGTATAGTAATTTGATGCTCTATCATCTTAGCTTTAATTAAAATATTGAAACTTCAGTATGTTATGATTAGTTTTGCAAACATATACAATTAACTAGAGACACTTTTTTTTCGCATGTTCAAAGTGCAAATTTGATATCGAATTACTTGAGCGCTAGAACTGTTACAAATATCCTTTTATATTCGTTGTATTCACTGTAGTTTTAGCTTTAATTGGAGTGTTTTGAAGTTATTGTACTGTTATTAGTTTTCGAAATATTGAAATAAAACTAACATTAACGATGCACATTTAAAATTCTATTTCAATAAAAGTCATAGATATGCTAGTATACTAATTTTATCCGCTATCATCTTAGCTTTAATTAAAATATTGAAGTTTAAGTATGCTATGATTAGTTTTGAAAATATATACAATTAACTAGAGACACTTTTTTTCGCATGTTCAAAGTACAAATTTGATATCGAATTACTTGAGACGTATAACTGTCACAAATATCTTTTTATATTCGTTGAATTCACTGTAGTTTTAGCTTTAATTATAGTATTTTGAAGTTATTGTACTGTTATTAGTTTTCGAAATATTGAAATAAAACTAACATTAACGATGCACATTTAAAATTCTATTTCAATAAAAGTCATAGATATGCTAGTATACTAATTTGATCCACTATCATCTTAGCTTTAATTAAAATATTGAAACTTGAGTATGCCATGATTAGTTTTCCAGAAATATTCAATTAACTAGAGACACTTTTTTTCGCATGTTCAAAGTGCAAATTTGATATCGAATTACTTGAGAGCTAGAACTGTCACAAATATCCTTTTATAATCGTTTTATTCACTGTAGTTTCAGCTTTAATTGGATTATTCAATAATTAGTGTAGTGCTTTTAGTTTTTGAGATATTCCATAAATATTATGTTATCAAATATTATGAAAACTGTTGTAATTGTGACTCACCCCTTGATCGGTCCTGGATATCCATGGCGGCAGCTAGAAAAGTGCAAGCGGAGGCAACTGATAGGGTGGAGGTGACGTGATCCTCGCAGGCGTTCCTCAGTTCCTCTACGCCCAACTCTTGAGCCAAGGCAAGCATCTCGAAGACGCCGTTGTCCTGCAGCAAGATCTAAAAAGGAGAAATGTATGTATCGATGGATTTTCGGTGATCGAAAGGAATCGGCTTACTTTCCCGGTGTACACATACATGAGGAATTGTTTGAAGGTGTCTGGCGGCGCTTGCGGGAGACGAACGGGGGTCGGAGTGCCGGGGGCGGCGGGGCTCACCGTGCATCCGGGAATGCGACAGATCTCACCCCTCTTCACCGTCTGGAAGCTCTTGCATCTGGAAGAGAAGATTTCAATAACAACTACAGCGGTTTTAATCAAAGCATTAACAATTACAACATTTCAACCCCCCTTTTAGTTTTTTTTTTCTTGTACTTTTATTTCGTCGTCGTCGTGTGTTTGTTTCGAGTGCGCGCGGGATAAAAGAATCTAAGATCAAAGTGTGTACGGAGAGTATAGTTTCCTGAAGATATCCAATTAGACAACGCGACCGAAAGAGCTGTTGAGGTGGAGACGTGGAGGAGTCTTATGATTGGCGTCGTTATGCGAGAGAAAGACTCCAGGAGCAATAAACTCGCAAGTAGGATAAGAACAAAGGATCTTTGATGTCTTTCTTTCTTTCTTTTTTAATGAAAGGTGCGTGCGAGCCTGTTAATGTTACTTCTGGTTATGGTCCTCACTCTCTTTCTTCCTCCTCCCTCTCACGAGTTCAACATATTTCTTTCCCTCTTTCCTGATTACAATAATGCGCCTTTTCACGTACATCCCTTCAACGGCGATCGCAAAAGGAACGAACACACTTGCACGTACATACACACACTCGTACGTACGCAGAGAGTGAAGGAAAGAATGAAATAATGTGAAGGCAAAGACAAGGAAGGTAATTTGAAAGCAGCTTTTATTTACGCGCACTTGATAAAAGTCGAGTAGAAAATGCGCGTGCACGAACGTTCGACGTTCCATTTTCCTTGCGGGTCGCGACAAAGGAAATCTCCTTTTGTTTTCCAGCGCACTCTTATTACGTCTATATGTACCTGGCCATCAGGATTATCCTGTGGGCGAAAACCCGTTCCTCCTCTCTGCCCAGAATGAAGACAATATCCGCTGAATCCGAATCCTCGGAGAGTCTCTGCAGATCGTCCAGAAGTCTGGGAACTCCGGCCAAAGCTTTGTCAGCCGGAAGTCCTCCGGTTGGACCGACTCTCGAACCCATTCTCCTCTAAAAACAATACAAAAATCTACCTTAATATTTCTTCATTTCAATGAAAGAATTCTTCAAAATCCTTATGATAAGTATAGAAATCAACATTAACATCATAATTCATAAACTCTAACGAATGCCATGAATATTCTAATATTCGTCTGTAATTGTAGTCGTTTTTGTATTTGCAAAAATAATAAGACTGTTTCACTGAAAAAATATAAGATTTTTAATTTTTTTTTCGAAAATATTCAACTTCCATCTAAAGTAATAAATATTAAAGTTCTTTGATGAAGTTTGATGATACAGACTAATTAAATTGTGTGTGTGTTTTGAGGGATTGATTCAAACAAACCGAAAGCCCATTAAATATACAGGATGCAGACGCAACGAAATTAATTTCAATTAAGGCAGCGACGGCGGAGAAAACTGCCATAAATCATCGAATTATGATTAGAAATTTGGAGGTGAAGTTGGGAAGAAGTGAGAAATAACGAAGAAAAATTCCCATTTAAACTCACTCAAATCCTTGCGACTAATTCGATTTGATCTCTAACGAATCTTGATGCTACTTCTTCGAATATATAGAAAACTATGGAGAAGAAAGTCTGGATAGGAATTTGAATTAGAATAAACGAATATTTTAATTATACGTTTTTTTTCAATGTGAAATCCACTTTATGTTAATTATTTGATTAGATTTGTAAACATTTAGAAGTAAATTTTCTAAATATTTTGGCTACAAAATTGTAATATTTCTATCAAAAAGAAGATAAAAAAAAGAAATAATGAAAAAGATTGTAAAATTTTGAAAAAACGTACAAGCTAATCTACATACAAAATACGTACGTAATATGTAAATTATTGATTAGATTTGTAAACATTTAGAAGTAAATTTTCTAAATATTTTGCTACAAAATTGTAATATTTCTATCAAAAAGAAGAAAAAAAAAGAAATAATGAAAAAGATTGTAAAATTTTGAAAAAACGTACAAGCTAATCTACATACAAAATACGTACGTAATATGTAAATTATTAGATTAGATTTG
>NW_017096979.1:0-7143 GCF_001412225.1 Nicrophorus vespilloides
TGCATATTGTTCTTATAGTAACACGGCACTACTTTTTTCAATTTGTAATTGTTGTTGTCTGAACGGAAGACACTCGGTTTTTCAATGATGGCCTCAAGATCTCGTCGGTATTTATGCATCGAGTCGGGGTTCTAACCCTGTGGTGGGTATAAACCCTAACCAATCACAAGGCACAAAATGTTTTCCTTGTAGGCATGCCTCCCTCTTCATTTTTTTTCTTCTAATTAGAAATATTTCCAAGAACAAACCAACAAAATAATCTTATTTTCAATGTTTCAAATATTATATTTTTAACAAATTTTCTAAATTCACAAAAATAAAATTAATAAATTTTCACATTCAATCAACTTCACTCATATTTTAATTAATTATATAAATCTACCATAATTTCTACATTAGGGGTACGTCCACTAAATCGAACATACAAAAATGAAATATAATTAGGGTTCCATGGTTCGTCAGGAATAAACAAATACACGAAGATTTCTATATAGATATGGTTGAGGATACAATAGCAACATTTAGTAGTAGATACTAAAATAAACTATAAACTGGAGTCACATACTGCTTGTTGGATATTGGCCTACTCGACAATAGTAAAACCACAAACAGGCTGAAGCGTTGAAAACCACTAGATTTAGTATATAGATTTAAGTAATTATTAATGTTCAAATCATCATAATGGTAATAATTTAATGTCAACCGCGATCTTAAATTTACTCAATGTTTACATTGATGAACAGATTGTGAATAAATTTAAACGACATAAAAAAAATCTGCTTTGATGACAAATGCAAAAAATCTACAATAAATAATTAAGAGAATTATTACAAACTTTATTCCAAAAATTCAATTTTTTGTTCTTAACTTTTCGCGCAAAATTATATAACAAAAAAAAACAGTAAAATTAAATAATAGAATAAAGCAAATTGTTTTATAAAAAAAAATTTTTCATTATATCAATTTGTTTAAGTAAATTACACAAATTTTAATTTAATTACAACTAATATTTGCATTAATTAAAAAAAAAAGATATAATAATTTTTCAGAATGTTAAAATTTTTGTTCTTAATACGAATGTTATAATTTTATAAACTATTTTTTGCATCAACCACAAAGAAAACAAAATACATTTAGTTGTTCGATTAATTTCACTAGTTTATTGCGTACAATTATATAAAGAAAAAGGAAAATTCAATTAAAGTAATGAAAGAAAATATTAAAAAGTAGAAGTTTTCAAGATATTAATTAATTTAATGAAATTTGACACTGATTAACAAAAATCTAGGTTAATTAAGAAAGAAAATTTTCAGAGATTTTCACAAAATTCAAAATTTATTATGATGCATAAATGAAATCATTTTTTTTTGTTCTTAATGCCTGAAGACGAAGAGCGCAAAATAACGCGTTTCTTGAAGTCTCCGTTCCAAATGTCGCTTCCAATAAATCCATTTAAAGTCAGAGAGGTTGAATTGATGATACTGTATGGATTGAAATATAAAAAAATCGCCAGGTTATGATTTAATTACATCAGAGGTTCTGAGGCAGCTGTCAACTGCTGGTCTGAGGAATGTAACACTTATTTTTAATGCCATTCTAAGACTTGGCATTTTTCCAGTACAGTGGTTCAGTTTTGATTTTTTTCAAAATAAATTCATGTAAAAGATAGCAATCATAATAATATACATATTTTTATACAACTTAAACATAAATAAGTTAAATTCGTGCATTGATTCACTAATATAATGAAGATTCAGTTTTGATTTTTTCATAAACTATTATATTTTTCTTGTAATTTGTGCTTTTAAAAATTGTAAAATATTCCGCTTAATTTTCTTTTCCTTGCATTAATCTATACTTCTTCCTTGTTATATAACAGCGAAGATTTCAAAAAATCTCAAAATTTATGACAATTTACACTTGATTCAATCAATGATTTTTTTTCAAAATAAATTCAAGAAATAGTTAGCAATCATAACCATATGGAACTTTGTATACAACTATAGTAAAAGTCAGTTAAATTCGTGCACTGATTCACTAATGCAATGAAGATTCAATTTTGATTTTTTTAAAAGAAAATTCAAGAAAAACTTAGCAATCATAATAATATACAAATTTGTATACTACCTAAGTAAAAATGAGTTAAATTCGTGCTTAAATTCCAGAACAAGTTAGCATTCATAATAATATGCAACTTTGTATACAAATGTAGTAAAAATGAGTTAAATTTGTGCATTGATTTACTAATTTATTGAAGATTCAGTTTTGATTTTTGGTTAAACAAATTTAAAAAGTTGTTAGCAATCATAATAGTGTATCATGCAGAGAGTCAAGTGGAAAACCATACTAAAAACCATACTAGTGGTCAAATGTCTCCTCCATTTTCAACTCTTTTAAATTTTCAATAGATGCATAAACAAATTTAAATGCAAAAAAATAAATAAATATTGTAAAAACTCCCAAGAAATTTTCTTAGTGATAATCTTGCAGACATAAAACCCTATTAAGAAAGCAGTAAAAGTGTTTTGTTCCTGTAAAATGTACAGGAAAATTACGTCTCAAGCTGATTTTATTGCAGGCTTAGAAATGTTGCTTTTACCGAAGTCCCAATACATTTTGGCTTTAGAAGTCTGAAAGCTACTGAAATTTTCTTTATTTTATTACAGGTTTTATGACTTGGTCTTTGGCTCTTTCGAGAAAAGAAAATATAATTTCATTTATTTTTTTTGTTAATATCGTTATTTCTAATTAATGAAAATATTGTTCTTCATTTAGAAAAACCACTCGATTTAATAGTTATTAGAACGGATTGCTTTTGTATTCATATATTTACAAATCTCTCTAATATAAAGCAATAAAATACATTGAACCCTTATAAATTTCTACCTGCACTACTTTTGTTATTGAAATTTGTTTCGTAACTGTTATTTGTATTTCAATAACAGTTACGTTTCTTTGAATATTTACATAAGAATAAAAAATATAATTGTTTTTAAGACATTTTACATCTTTATTTTCTGTCTAAATTTTAACATTTTATGATCGCCACTGTAAAATAATACACGTATTATTGATGTGTTTTTATTCTTCTAGAATGAAGGTAGAAAAATTGTGTAACTTGGGAGTAAGTAAATATTTCAAAACGCCCATTTTCTGTTTCAAAATGGCGGGCAACTCTAAAGCTGTGGCGCTTTTATACACGAAAATGATGTTGAAAACTTTCATTTTTTCTTAATTTTCTATTTTACGTTCATATTATAATTAAAAATGAATGAAAATAGTTTATCTGAATAAATCTGAAAAGAAAAAGCAGTTAGCATATTTGTATGGATAAACAGGAAAGTTTTTTGATTTTAAAACAAGTTTTATTTACTTACACTTACTTAGTTTACAAGAATTACAAAAAAATCTTTGGTTTCTTCAGCAAATGGAGTTAATTCCACTAAGATTAATTTGTTAATAAATCATGTGTTTATTAGCAGATGTTCGCGTATCAATTCACTCGATATGCTGAATATAACAATTTTAACACATACTTTAATGAATTAATAACAGCTATTTTAAAAAAACTATCTATATTCACTTATAAGTTCTTCTACGTCTTGTCAATCTTCCCAATTATTCATTGTGTCGGCTTGTGCTTGTTGCAAATTGTTTTTCATTGCATTTGGAACGGTATCGAAATCAGCAACAGGTGTGAATGGATACGATTCACACAGGTTGCTGATTTGATTGTTGAGTTGGGATGCAGCAACGTGGCAAATTGCGGAATCTTCCGTATTCGTAGGAGGCATAATTACTGCTACGCCGCATTATTGATTCAAACAATTTGTCTCGAAGTAATCTGCCGGTGTGGGCCCTTGCCAATCAATTACTATCCTATTGATTTTAACGTCGGCGAGAGATTCTCCTTCGTCTTACGGTTCTGGAATCTGATCTTGACTTGCTTCTCCTGTAGCTTCAGCGAAAGCTTGCACATTATCATTTTCGGTGACAGATTCTCTATAAATATTTTTTCGAGCTCTTGCAGCTGTTTACGTACATGTAAATTAAATAAATCTTACATAAGGAAATATTGTTTTTTTTTTACTTATATTTATTGACTAAAAACTTACACATATACTAATAATTACACATCAAAATAAATATTCAATACGATTAACACTTTTTTTTACATATGTACAATAGTTAAAAAAATATTAATAATTAAGAAATTAAAATTGATTTTGCATCATGTGGTGGTTGCATTCATCAACGGTATATTCGAATTGGCCGTTGAGCTGTTCGCAGCAACTCTGTTATTCACCTTCTTCTCCTTCATTCTGCGGTTCTTGAACCAAATTTTTATCTGCTTTTCTTGCAGAATCAATGCGAAGTTGCACCTCTGCGTTCTAGAGATTTTTTGCATCTTCTTGAACGACTCCTCCAGCTTGTTCAACTGGAAAGACGTGAACGAACTCTCTTCGGTTTTGCGGCTCTTTCAGCGTTTCCATTTTCTTGCTCTTGTCGCATCTAATAAGCTTCAGCTTGTACATTATCATCCTCTCTGAATATCTTCTCGAGCTCGTACTCTGTTGAGATTTGTACGATGTGCGAAACCTCTTCCGCATTTTTGTTCTGTTCTTTTTCATTATTCACATAGTTTATGAAACACTTCAAGAATAAATCGTGAGTTTTAATATTCTAAACTTAAAATACAATTTTTCTTATTTCAATAAATTACAAAGAGATATAGTTTTTTTCCAAAAAAAGAAAGTTATCATTTTATTCTCTTTTTCTGAATTCAACGTTATTTTTTATTTCTATGTGCGCTTATTTGCAATTATGAAAAGATTTGAAAATTCTTTATATGTTTCTAACAGAAAATGCATATGTCTTTTCTACTACATATTGATGTAATTTCAAAACATTTCTTTTTTGCAAATAATTGAAATTAGTTCGATTTACTTGATTTAACTGCATTAATAGGAAAAAATAATAACTTATTTCATGTGTAGTTAAAGTGAAATCACAAAATTTCCTGAAAAATATTTCTATTGTCATCTTACAGGATTTAAAACACTTTTATCATAACCAAATGAGCCCAAAAGGCATATTTCCAGTAGTAAGTGCACATTGTTATGAAATCTTAACCGTATTTAATAATATCTACAATAGAACGGTCAATAAAAATAATATTTTGGGATAATTTTATTGTTTTATTTCTTCGTTTTTTGAATCAGGAGCAGCAGATCAGATTAATCGCCGTGAAGGATATAGGAAAAATATTCTTGTTTAACTTTAATTTAACTTTCATATATTTCGTTAATAAAAAAATTATTAGAAAAAAATCAAAAACAAAAATTTATAAATTCTATTAAACATGTAATTAATATTTGTTCCTAAATTGTTATTAAAAATTAATCTTTACAAGCAAATTTTGTTTATTATTTCATAAATTTCGTGGTATAAGACTATTTTTAGTAATCACAATTTTCTAATTAAAAGCGATGAACTGCACATTTTTTTTACAAAACTAGTAAATTGCTTCATTCGTATTTGAAAAAAAGAAGAAAAACCCAAACATCTCAGCAAAAAAACTATCTTGCAACTGTATAAAAACCATGTTAGCCAACTTGGAATGACTGTTTTAAAATAATTATAACTTTTGAGTTTTTCCATTTTTTTTTAATTTTTGTTTGTTGTAGATTATAATGGCCACATATTCATTGCAAGATCTGGTCAAAATTATAGAATTTTATTATATTTCACGACAATTATTACAACGCACATTAATATACCGAAATGATGAAATCTTCATCGTACTGTTCGCAATGAAGAAGCTGTCTGTGGTGGCTGTACGAAAGAGTATTACGATGATCCATACTCAATTGGACATCTACAGAACATAGCTAAGACGAATAATTCAACTTGATTTGAAGATTGATTATTTCGAGAAAAACAGATATTGTTTTTCTTCTAATTTAACCAGGTGCCGTTAAATTAAACTACAAACAATAAACCAGTTTAAATAAAATATTCGTAAAGAAGTGACAAATTTGCAGCCAGAAATGCATTATAAAGACTCAAAACGTTTCAACAAGAAAATGTAGGTCATTTAAATGATGTTATTTTTCCATACTTATATCATAAAAAATATAATAAACTATACTTTCATTCCTCAGGCAAATGAGGTCAAGTACCTTCGCATGCACCTAGATCGACGCCTTACTTGGAAAACGCATATAGCAACCAAGAGAAAATGTCTCAATCTGAGGGCTAGGAAGCTGGAGTGGCTAATAGGAAGACACTGTTGCATCTCAATAGAAAACAAAGTGCTCCTGTATAAAGCTATTCTAAAACCGATATGGACCTACGGCATTCAGCTTTGGGGATCTGCCTGTAACACCAGTATTGATATAATATTCATTAAGTATGATAATGGCTTGATATCTATGTCAGATGAAAGATTGCTTCAATAATATTAAAAAAAAATTGAAAATTATAATTTTCTAAAGTCAAAAATAATACTAACTTTCCGCGTAAAATTATATAGAAAAAAGGAAAATTCAATTAAATTAATGCAAGAAAATATTAAAAAGTATAAATTTTCATTATTTTAATTAACTTAAAGAAATTTTACATTGACTACAACGAAAATCTATGTTAATTAAGAAAGAAAATATCCAGAGATTATCACAAAATTCAAATTTTATTATGCATAAATGAATTCAATTTTTTTTGTTTTTAATACGAAAGTTATTTACAATTTATATGTACATTATGTACATTACTTTAATTAACAAATCTTCCATAAGCGAATATTGATTTTTTTTTTACTTATGTTTATAGACTTTCTTTTATATATGTACAATTTGGATTTGGTATGTAAAAAGAAATAAACATTCACTGGGCGCTATTATATTATATGTATTAAATAATTGAGGACATGATATAAATAATTAAATATCTTTTTTTTTTTTAAAAGTAGTGCAGTGTTACTATAAGAACAATATCAATATGCAGAATCAAGTTTATTACAACAATGTAATAAGGTAAGTTGATCAACAAAAACGTTTTTTTTTTTAAATATTTTTCTAACTGCGTTTTCTCTAGCTTGCTCTTGTGCCATCTAATTATAAAGAAAACAGAAATAAACAAATT
>NW_017096980.1:0-2029 GCF_001412225.1 Nicrophorus vespilloides
TCTAGCAATCATAACTACTGTGTTTCATAGAATATCTTAGAGAGTAATAACAATATTTAAATATTATCATCATTCTATTACAGTAAGATCACGTTTAGCAATTTAAATTCGTTCCTGAAGACAAAGCGCTAAACGAAACAAAGCAAATAGAGAAAAGGGAACACGCGACCAAAAATATGTTTTATGCATTATACTATGTTTTATATAACACAAACATTTTTTAGAGATAAAATCGTCTTGTAATTTGTCGCTTTCATTTTTCATTAATCTTACTTTTACCCTGCTATCAAAATTTGGATCATTCGCTATAATTTTATCCACGATTTCGGTTATCATTTCTAAACTTTTTCTAAGAAAATCTGTAGTAATTTCTTTTGGTTCATTGTCTTCAAAATTACTATTTTCATATTCTTCAATTCCTTATTATGTCAGTTCTTGAAGGTCGTCGTTGGTAAGGTCCTCACATCTACATCTCAAGCCTTGATATCAAGCCTTATGAATGTGGTAAAAGTAAATTAAAAAAAGGACACTATAATAATAATTGATGATCCAGCAACTCCACTTCACATATACGATAATTATTTATGCACTTGCACACATTAATAATCAATAATTAAAATCGGTTTGGTAAATCTTGCGGTTTAAACCTCTTCAGTCTTCAACGATGATCTGCAGTATGCATAAGCTATTTCTTCCTTGACAAAACTGATGTTAGCTTGCTTATGGATGTCATCGTTTGTGAAGAATCATGGAGCATTGGTAATTTTCCTCAGCATTTTGGACTGGAATCTCTGTATTATATCAATACTGGTGTTGCAGGCAGATCCCCAAAGCTGAATGCCGTAGGTCCATATCGGTTTTAGAATTTATTTATAGAGGAGCACTTTGTTTTCTGTTGATATGCAACAGTGTCTTCCTATTAGCCACTCCAGCTTCCTAGCCCTCAGATTGAGACATTTTCTCTTGGTTGCTATATGTGTTTACCAAGTAAGGCGTCGATCTACGTGCATGCCAAGATACTTGGCCTCATTTGCCTGAGGCAGGGTGGATCCGTTTAAAAGGACTGGAGGACAGGTCTGTCGACGCATATGCATAGCCTCATTGGCTATAATTCTACACTTTTTTTTAGCCAGTTTTTGATGTCAATAAGGCTGGCTTGGAGCATTTGTGAAGCAGTTGTTGGGTCAGTGTGCGATGCCAGGATTGCAGTGTCATCAGCGAACGTGGCCACAGCGACTTGTTGAGGTGTAGACAAGTCCGCCATGAAAAGGAGATATAGCAAGGGGCCCGAAACGCTTCGCTGAGGGACTCTAGAGCTGATCGGTCGAATAGTGGTCATTTCGTCATTGTGTTTGACCTGAAAGTGCTTTCCCGTTAAGTATGATTTAAAGATGGAATAGTATACGTGGGGAAGGCACTTCTTAATTTTGCATAGCAGCCGTTCATGCCACACCCTATCGAAAGCCTGAGATATGTCCAGGAAAGCAGCGGAGCAGTATCTCCTCTCCTCAAGACTTCTACTAATCTCGTCCACTACACGATGTACCTGCTCCGTGACGTTCACGGAAACCGAACTGGTGGTCAGGTATGATATGGTTTTCCAGTAGCCAGTGTCGTAATCTGCGTAGCAGCAGCTTCTCAAAAAGTTTTGACAAGACCGGAAGGAGGCTGATCGGTCTGTAGGAAGTGACAGCATCAGTTTGTTTTCCAGGTTTTGGAATGAGGATAATCTGAGGATAATTCCGCCTTATCCCTATTGCTTCTTGCCCAAGTGCAATCTGGTTTGCGAATTGGTGGTAAACTCTGCTTAGGTTGTTTTAGTTGTTTTGTGGCTCTCCATAGCAAATAGTCAGTTGCTTCTGTTGGTGTTATGCTCTTGAGGTAGTCTTGTAGAGCTTCGTTTATCTGTCTTTCCAATGCATACTTCACTTCTTTTGTCGATCTTTTCAGAAGATCTCTCTTTAATTAGATTGGCAACACTCGCTGTGCAGATATTAGTCACATGCCTTGTAGGGATAGTATGTGTAGC
>NW_017096981.1:0-7616 GCF_001412225.1 Nicrophorus vespilloides
CAAAAATCTAGACATAAATGTTTTCAATTTTAAGAACTTTCATCAAAATCAACCACAGTATGGATAAGTGCATTTGGTTAGTAAAGATTCAGAAAAAAAAAACTGAAAATTTTGGATCTAAATTAAATTTTGTCAAATTTTTGTATTCCAAACAATTGAATATATAATAAGATCTCTACACTTCATATAAAAAGTATTACTAAAAAACAGCAACCGCAAACTTTGCATTATTTAAAAATTAATATTTATATTACATTAAAATAATCATCAAAAGAAGTTATATAAAAATATGTTACATATACCAACAGCAACTTGATTATTGGCGATTTTTGTTCATTAAAAGAAACTAAACTTAACCCCCAGATCTAGTACATATTATGGGCATATTTTGCTTGAATTTGTTAACATTTTCAAACTTTACATATAAAGGGTGTCCCAAAATTAACGTTAGATTTGAATTAAATAGAAAACAGAGTTAAAGAATAAATATATTTACAGAATTAATTAATATATTTCCATCAATGTAATTAATATAAAATACGAATTTACAAGAAGAAAAAAAAAATCAAGTACAAACAATACAATTGTGTGTCTACAGTAGATATGGAATGAACGAAGGTGAAAATACTTAAACGCACGACGTATCGATGCTGCATACGTAATTCGTGTCCCATTTGAATGCATGCAATGTGATTTCATTTCGGTTTCCTCTTTCTTAATGAGACTCACAAAAAAAAATATTGCTAGAAAGCCGAAGAGCCTAAATCCACAAGGAGGATTAGGTTTGGCCGCATTTTTGTTGTTGTAAATTTTCAATATTTCTTTTAAAATTCACCTGCTGCGGTCGTTTTCTACATTTTTAAATGCTTCCAACATGTTACCTAACACAATTGGAATGAGTCGAGAGATAGACAAATCACTTTATTACGATTTACGCGAAGAAAAACGTTTAATATTTTATAGCTCACTTCAATCTTTTAAACATTGGTTTTTAGTAAATTCGTTGTTAATTAGAATAAGTAGTTTCAAATTTTTTGTTTTTATAAATACAAATAATATTCCTAATTTGATTATCGTAATTATATTTAGGCAACAATCATCCATCCAAGTAGATATTACTTTGATTAATTTTGATCACATTTAAATGGTTAAGCCGCCCTAGTTATGATTTCGTGGGCGCCGGTTCGAATCCTGATCAAGCCAAGCCCTTTGAGCTTTGTGAGGATCATCGTTCATCATAGATGGACAGTGAAATGAATGAGGTTCAGCATATGAATCTTCAGCCAAGTCGATGGAAAATGACCATGAGTCAAGATCGAACCATGATGAAGATGGTTGTGGGTTCTGGGAGAGATGAGATGAAACGTAGTGATCTGAGAAGAGTAGAAGAAACATGTAGTTCCAAGAAGACAAGATTTCGGCCATCAGGAAGTTCGGCGCGAATGAAGAATATTGTGTGCTCCAAAAGAGACGAGATTTTGACCATCAAGGAAGACGGTGGAAGACTCTAAAAGAGAGCAGAAAGAAAAGGAGTTGTTCTTTCTCTCCGCAAAAGTAAGTCCAGAATCTTCCCATGTCAGGAACGAAAGTAGAAGATTGTTATTACTTGTATTGGTGCTTAATTGTTTGGCGACCGAATGACGTTAAGCATTAGAAAAAAAGGGTCACAAAAATGAAGATAAGAAAAATAATTGTTTAAATAATTGATATTAATGTAACAAAATCATGTATGATTTTTGGCAAGTTTATTTAGCACGTGAACATTTTTTTTTTTTGGAGTTTATCAGAACTATATAAATTTATATATATTTTTATTTATAGTTTACTTTTTTCAATTCGCTTGAAATTGAAATTAAACTGCACATCATGGTTTAATCTTGCTATATTTAGACTTTTTTTTAAAGAATATTTTTTTTCATTTTTATATACTTTGATAGTAATTTAAATATAATGCTTATATGAATTGAGAGTCCGCGGTGTAAGGAACTATGTTGGTTCATTTAAATGTCCGTGAATCAAGATTTCCTAAGGAATTGAAAAATAAGACTGATGATGATTTTATAATGAAGATAGAAAAGGAAATTATTCAAGAGAAACATAAGTGTGTATAACCAAAAAATAGTTATATTTCAACTCCAGCAGCTTTGACTACAATTCATCTCAATTCGAAGATGAACCTAAATTGGAAGAAAATGTTGAAGTTGAATGAAGCGAAGAAGATATACCTTTGTCTGCACGAGTTGAATTATCTAAAAAGGAAAAGGAAAGATGATATAGAAGAGTTTACAAAGGCAACGAAGAAAGTTGTCTTCAGTAAAGACGATAGTATTTTGGATAAGTTGAATGATGATAATAAGCAAAACATAATCATAAGTTCAGATGATGATGAAAAAGTAAAAAATTATAAGGTGAAAGGTAAATGAAAAAAAAAGTCAAGAAAGAGAAAAGTAAAAAGCGAAAAAAATATAATCCAAATGATAAAGAAGTTGAACAGAAGACTTCCAGTACGAATAATAAAAAGGATGAAGGAAGGACATGTTTGGAAATGATGGGAAGAGGAAAATAAGGATAATGCTGTGAAACTGAATAAAGATAAAGATCAAAGATAATAATAAAGGAGAAGACGTTGTCTGGATACTTTTGTCTGCACGACTTGAATCATTCAAATTAAATCTGAGAATGAAATAGTTCAAAAAACTTATTACGACATAAAATTTCTTATTTAAGATTTATTTCGGTAACCGAACTTTCGAAGGGCAACCTTCTAACAAATAAGTATACTAATTATAATCAGATTGATCTCATTTTAAAGGACTGGAAAGAAGTGAACTAGTCTAGACTAGTTATAGTGAATGAAATGCGATGCGACTTGAAAATAGTTGCATTTCAATTGCTAATTAATACACTATCATTTCTCTCGGTTTGAGCAAATGAAAGAAAAAAGTTAAATAAATAGGTTTTATATATGTGCAAATAAATATGATCTTGGAGACTTTCTGATGGTCGCGAAAGGATAAATAAAAATGTAAATGATATTTGTGTTCGGAACGGGTAGAGATTTAGACAGTAGTTGCCGTGTCTAATGGGAAGAACTGCGAAGCGACTACGAGTACATTAACGTAATTGCGTTGCGGAACGTTCGTTCAAGTGGTATTGGAATTAGAACTGGGGCTGAAGAGAAAGCGCGACCAACAGCCAGCCGTGCACTTGAACTCTAAAAAAAAGTCTTCGTCCACAGCGAATGTTAATATAATCGCTATTGAAATAAACGTAACCATCTGCAATTTCTTTGAATTGAACCGTGATACATGGGTTACATTCAACATCAATCCTGTGATTCCCATATTGTTTGATAAGAACATGTTAATTGTTACTATCAATCGAAAAAATAAACGTATACACAGAAAATTGGGTAAATTTGATAAACGAAAACCCTCAAAAAGTGTTAGTCCCAAGGCCCCAAAGTTCTGATTCAGGATTGCTTATTTTATTGATATTTTTGAACGATTTTTTTGATAAATTATGTTAAAAATGTCTAATATTTTACGAATGAAAAAAACATGTGGTTCCACTGCGAAACCACTTGGAAATAATTATTCTTTATGTGGTTCTATGATGGAACCACTGACACACAAAGAGTTAAACGTCTAATCTCCACAATCTCCTCGAAGATAATACAGCCTATTTCTCTTCGGAAACTGTTGTTCAATGGTAATATCATTAGATAATTCGGGACAAGCATAGTTTTATCGAATATATTTAAACTTTGATAGTAGTATGCCTCGTCATTGAAAGATTAAGATTTCGATAAACATTTCGACTTAATAAATGAGGACTATCTACAAGGAATATTTACAGAATATTATATCTATGAAGTATAATTTTATGATTATATAAATAAAATTCTCATTAGTTGTCAATTTGAATGAATGTGATTTTTCTAACAGATTTTATCTTAGTTTAATTGTTCGATTACCATTGAAATCTTCATCATTACAATAGAAACCATTCAACGTAACGTAACGTAATTTAACCAAATAAATGAATTCGCGTTTTGGTGTAAAAGAAAAAAAATGTGTGTAACGGTAAAGATTATAACACATTTCTGTTACACGTTGTAGCGCATATTAATGACGTGACATCTTTTATGAACGGCACTTACCTGTTTCTATCACAATCGTTGAAGTTTTTATCTTTATTTCCATGCTCCAATTATTATATGTTATTTTTGCAGCAACTTTTCATAGATTTTTTTCTTCTGCAAGAAAACAAAAATTGAAACAGATTCAAGAAGAATTACACAATCTAAATTTAAGTTTGTTCATTTCTTTGCTTCCAGCATTCATTATGTCTTTATATTTTTGCTAAGCTTATCTGATTCTTTTACTAAATCACTTATCATCTTTCATGACAAGTCGGTGTCTCGATCATCTGAAGATTGGCCAAGATATGTAACAGATTTATTTCTTAATGTGTTACAGTCTCAAAAATCCTATCTAGAGGATAGAAAGTTTTATATTAAATTGGAAGAAATACAAACCAAGCGGGGTCCCATCGTATCGGACGTTCCTCAAGGGAGTGTCCTAGGTCCACTTTTTATATCTGTTGTATTTCTGCAGATATTTCAACGACAATAGGAATCTGCACACCAATACGTGTAAAAATAGTTTTGATTTGTAAGTGAATGTGTTGGGATAACGGCGTGACAACAAGTGGATTGAAACCATTCAATCTTCAATTTAGATTTGACTAAATATAAAATGGTATACCAACATCAAGGAATGCAACCACTGGATGACAAGTTTCTAATTCCAAAAGCAAATAGATTTGCAAAAAAATATGGCAAAAAAAATATGTTTTAATTCTAGGCAAAACTAAACAAATAAATAAATATCAAAAAAAAATAAACAACAAATATTTAAAATTTTATTTAGTTTACAATTTTGAAAAATGTGTTTTTCTTTTGAAAAGACAATTAACAATAATATTATTTTCTCTTTAACCCGTAAGTTACTTATTTTATAGAATTGTGTGTTCCGGGTCAAATTGAAATACGTTCTAAAAATATCATCAATATTTGTATTTTAAAGTGGAATAACTTTGGTTTCCCATGTCCCAAAACTGAGAAAATCGGGAATTCTGATATACAGTATGCACCATACTAATACTGTGATAAAAATACATAAAAAAACTCAAAAAATGCATTTATATAATGAGACTAAAGCAGGATGAAAAGAGTGTCAAGAGGAGAGTTCTACATGAATTCTCACCATTGGAAAAGAATAATTCTAGATATTGTTTGATAAAAGAAATAAGGAAGTGCGCTGTGTGAACCATATATACATTATCGAATATGAAACAAAAAGATTCCACAAAATCTTAAAATTCTGATTGAAGAAATCATGCATCCAAAAGAAGCAACAGCAAAAGATCAATTTGTTCGACTTGCTCGAAAAAAATTGCCCATAGAGCAGTAAAATCAGTTTTAATGATGTTAAATAATAAGTATTATTCTCTGCTTGTTATAAAAATAATTATTTGTTCTATTCTTTTCAATATTTAATAATCGATTCATGTGTTTTATTTATTTGTAGTTACGGGTTAAATGTGAATTATAGTTTCAATATCCATAACAAATCCGGAGCTAAGGGTTTTTTATCGACGTTTATGCCTCAATAACTTCACATTGTAAACTTTCTCTACATTACTTACTCACAAGTCATATAAAAATTAATATCGAAAGTCTTTGAGTATAGAAATCAATCGATTTATAAATAATAATAACATATATACAACAATATATTTATTTACAAAGGCTTTAACATAAAAAGTAGTATTATAATGTCAAATATATTGATTTGAAAACTGTTGATTTTCCAGTCTGTTCTAGTAGCCATCGCGTCAGCTTGGACACTAGATTCAACAGCGTGTCGATTTTCTATAATAACTTGGCTAGTGTTAGATTCAGCCTTGCTACTGGGTCTTATTGTGTTCTGTTGACTTATATTCATTGTACTGGATTTGTTTTCTTAGGGTTTGCTCAGGATAAACCTGCTTTCATCGTTGGAAACTCCTTGGGTTACTTACTACACCGCATTTCCCTGTAAACTCGTGTATGATCCATCCAATCTAAAGCAAAAAATATTAATTAATAATGATTTAATTGAGTAATTTATAGATTATCTTTTCAGTGTTGTCCACATGCTTCTTAGAAGTGTTCAGTCATTTATGCTTTCTTGCATATTGTAATAAACTTTCTTGTAACCTATCTTGGTTATCAATAATTTCTGTTTTACGATCTAAAATCCGATTTAAAGTTTGCAAATAAGTTTCATGAACTTTTTTTTTAGAACACAATCGAGTAAATTAATGATAAACTCATTTGTATGTATATATAAATTTCCAAATAATTTCCTCTCTCAGATATTGTTTCAACATTATCAGTTAGTGTGGGCAGAAGATCCTCTGAACAATATGTTCTAAAATAATTTGCATTATAAGAGTTCCCCTGCTCTATCCTTTCCTTGCGTAGATATTAGAATTGCAAAGAGCACAATCCATGGTTTGATTTCTGGGATGAGTTTTCTCTGAAGTTTGCCATCTTTGCCACAATCTAGCTCTCTGTGGCAAATAGTTCTATAGGTGGTACTCCCGCTATTACTTGTACAGCATCTCTTGGGATTGTCCTGTATCCACTGCATATCCTGATTGCACACTTTTGCTGGACAATCTTCTATAATTTTCCATTGTCCTCTGTGCAAGATCAAGACCTAAAACAGAGCCTTGCGGTACCCCACTGTTTATACGCATTTCAGCTACGCCCTGAGCGCTCGGGATTTTTATCGCGCGTTTGCTGATGTATATTCTTATTATGTTACACGTGTATTTCGAAATTCCCATATTTGTTGTTGCTTCTATAATGGTTTTACACTGTTCTGAGTTAAAAGTGTTTTTAACGTCAGATATCTGCGCTTCTGCCTATAGAATCTTCATCTAGCTGTTTGCACATGTATTTTTAATTCCCATATTTGTTGTTTCTTCTACAAAGGTTTTCCACTATTCTGAGTTAAAAGTGATTTTAACGTCAGATATCTGCGCCTCTGCCTATAGAATATTCTTCTAGCTGTTTGCACATGTATTTTGCAATTACAATATTTGTTGTTTCTTCTATAATAGTTTTTTACTGTTCTGAGTTAAAAGTGTTTTTAACGTCAGGTGTCTACGCCTCTGCCTATAGAATATTCTTCTAGCTGTTTGCACATGTATTTTGCAATTTCAATATTTCTTGTTGCTTCTATAATGGTTTTTTACTGTTCTGAGTTAAAAGTGTTTTTAACGTCAGGTGTCTGCGCCTCTGCCTATAGAATTTTCGTCTAGCTGTTTGGCAGGCTTATTTTACCTCAGATTTTTCTGCAATCCACTGCAGCATGTTTTTATTACCTCTTTCATATTAACGTTGAAAACCTACTAATAAATATGGTACTGCTGTTTGGACCTCGTATTTGCCTCACTTGGAAATTTTCGAGAGGCAAATATCTAATGAAACCATCTAATCTTGTTACATAATTTTTCATGACTGGTGACTGTTTATTTCGTTCATTAATAAATTTCATACT
>NW_017096981.1:7641-42731 GCF_001412225.1 Nicrophorus vespilloides
ACAGATTATAGTTTAATATCCATAACAAATCCGGAGCTAAGGGTTTTTTATCGACGTTTATGCCTCAATAACTTCACATTGTAAACTTTCTCTGCATTACTTACTCACAAGTCATATAAAAATTAATATCGAAAGTCTTTGAGTATAGAAATAAATCGATTTATAAATAATAATAACTTATATACAACAATATATTTATTTACAAAGGCTTAACAAAAAAGTAGTATTATAATGTCAAATATATTGATTTGAAAACTGTTGATTTTCCAGTCTGTTCTAGTAGCCATCGCGTCAGCTTGGACACTAGATTCAACAGCGTGTCGATTTTCTATAATAACTTGGTAGTGTTAGATTCAGCCTTGCTACTGGGTCTTATTGTGTTCTGTTGACTTATATTCATTGTACTGGATTTGTTTTCTTAGGGTTTGCTCAGGATAAACCTGCTTTCATCGTTGGAAACTCCTTGGGTTACTTACTACACCGCATTTCCCTGTAAACTCGTGTATGATCCATCCAATCTAAAGCAAAAAATATTAATTAATAATGATTTAATTGAGTAATTTATAGATTATCTTTTCAGTGTTGTCCACATGCTTCTTAGAAGTGTTCAGTCATTTATGCTTTCTTGCATATTGTAATAAACTTTGTTGTAACCTATCTTGGTTATCAATAATTTCCGTTTTACCATCTAAAATCCGATTTAAAGTTTGCAAATAAGTTTCATGAACTTTTTTTTAGAACACAATCGAGTAAATTAATGATAAACTCATTTGTATGTGCATTTATTAAATTTCCAAATAATTTCCTCTCTCAGATATTGTTTCAACATTATCAGTTAGTGTGGGCAGAAGATCCTCTGAACAATATGTTCTAAAATAATTTGCATTACAAGAGTTCCCCTGCTCTATCCTTTCCTTGCGTAGATATTAGAATTGCAAAAAGCACAATCCATGGTTTGATTTCTGGGATGAGTTTTCTCTGAAGTTTGCCATCTTTGCCACAATCTATCTCTCGCATCCGTTTTGCTAAGTCTACTCTCTTTCTCTTTTCTCTCTGTGGCAAGTAGTTCTATAGGTGGACTCCCGCTATTACTTGTACAGCATCTCTTGGATTGTCCTGTATCACTGCATATCCTGATTGCACACTTTGCTGGACAATCTTCTATAATTTTCCATTGTCCTCTGTGCAAGATCAAGACCTAAAACAGAGCCTTGCGGATTTTTATCGCGCGTTTGCTGATGTATATTCTTATTATGTTACACGTGTATTTCGAAATTCCCATATTTGTTGTTGTCTTCTATAATAGTTTTTTACTGTTCTGAGTTAAAAGTGTTTTTAACGTCAGGTGTCTGCGCCTCTGCATATAGAATCTTCTTCTAGCTGTTTGCACATGTATTTTGCAATTACAATATTTGTTGTTTCTTCTATAATGGTTTTCCACTGTTTTGAGTTAAAAGTGTTTTTAACGTCAGGTGTCTGCGCTTCTGCCTATAGAATCTTCTTCTAGCTGTTTGCACATGTATTTTTAATTCCCATATTTGTTGTTTCTTCTACAAAGGTTTTCCACTATTCTGAGTTAAAAGTGTTTTTAACGTCAGATATCTGCGCCTCTGCCTATAGAATATTCTTCTAGCTATTTGCACATGTATTTTGCAATTACAATATTTGTTCTTGCTTCTATAATGGTTTATCACTGTTCTGAGTTAAAAGTGTTTTTAACGTCAGGTGTCTGCGCTTCTGCCTATGGAATCTTCTTCTAGCTGTTTGGCAGGTTTATTTTAGCTCAGATTTTTCTGCAATCCATTGTAGTATGCTTTTATTACCTCTTTCATATTAACGTTGAAAACCTACTAATAAATATGGTACTGCTGTTTGGACCTCGTATTTGCCTCACTTGGAAATTTTCGAGAGGCAAATATCTAATGAAACCATCTAATCTTGTTACAATATTTTTCATCACTGGTGACTGTTTATTTCTTTCATTAATGAATTTCATACTTTTTACAACCTCTTTGGCTTCATACCATAATTGTAAATGACCTGATCCCATTTCAACACACTTTACATCAATCTGGTCCATTTGTATTATGCCAAAATTTAAACTATCAAATAGTTTATTTAATTAATGCTGTATCGTTCGATTCCGATGTAAATTTTGTCCCATTTGGGCAAGATTCTATCATTAGTTCCATAATTCTTTTAGCTGTTTGGCAGGCTTGTCTTAGCTCAGATTTATTAGCCCACTGTATGGCTGAACACTTGCACAGCATTTGAGACCTTCATCTTAGGGATTTATCCAGGAATTACATGTCTAATTGTAACTTTTTTTCATTGATCTTCTACTTCTTCAAGCATCAATCATCGTTAAATCGTCATATTTGCCTTAGGTTCCTTATTTTCTGGTATATATATTCGTCTTGAATTTTCTAGTATATTAATTACTGCACAATTTGTAGGACCTTGGTCACATAAAAGTGCTGCAACTTTATACCCCATATTTGCCAACCTTGTTACAATATCTTTGATGAAACGTACTTTAATTATACCTTTGAACAAAACTATAAGTTACAGAAAGTTTCCACTTCCTGTAAAAACTCAGAATCATCAGCAATTCTACCTGACCTTTCATAGCTAACATCCTCAAATCCTATAACCATACCTCTTTTACACTGATGGTCCAAATGAGGAATGATTAATGTAACTAGTCTATATACAATATTACTGTTGATATTGAAGATATTATCATTTAAATTTTAATTTTACTATCAAATTATTCTGATGGTAACTTAAACCGTCGCACAGACACAAATGATGCTTTTCGGCAATTGTTGCAGAAAACATGAAAAAATCCACAAAATGCTTTTGACCGATCGTAAATTCACCATTTTCAATGATTTTGTTCATGAGAAAGCTCTGTTCGAAATGAGTAAACAGTGGACCAAAAACAACGAGTTCATGATTCCGATGAAAAAAAAGTGCTCTTTCGCCAAGGAAATCACCGTGTCAGGTCGATCAAAACGTTGACAAAAATGCACAAATTGCACTTTTAACAGCTACTACCTGTTTGCAGACCTAAAAAGAATGCTCAAGGGAAAGGGATTTAGCTTCAACGAAGAAGTGATTGCTGAAACTGAGCGTATTTTAAGGCCAAAGATAAATCGTTCTCCAAGAAAGGTATCGAAATGTTAGAGAAGCGCTGAAGGAGACTATGTTGATGAATAAAGTCGAATATTGCGCAAAAGTTGTTTCTTTATTAGTCATCCTACGAACTTATTGAGTGAGGAGTTACACCAAACACATAAAAAATATAATAATCAATAAATGTATTTTATCAATTGAGAAAAGTTATTTAATTCATTCATTAATTCAGTACGGTTTTGATATATGAAACGTCGATACATCTAATAACAATATGTAATAGAATGAAATTAGTTATTAAAAAAAAGTCTTTGTAATCTCGACAATCGTAACACTAACGTAATTATAATACAAATCTAATTAAACTTTCATAAACCTTTCTTTATTTATTTAACATTATGACTAAACGAGGAAATAAGTAAATTTTGATATTTCGTAATGTAATTATTCAATGCATATTCAATAGGCAATTATTAACAGAGACAATAATTAAACTAATTCTGTACACTATTATATATAAAGTTATGAATTCATATAAGGAAATTATATTAACAAAAGTATTATCTCATTTCTTCGAAAGAAAAAAACAACACATAAAAAGACTATAATCTAGGTCTATATTAATAAATATTAAATTTTAATTTGAAATTCATATTTTACTTGATGTTCTTTCATTTAATAAGATGAATGAAAAAAAAATGAACTGTTAATTCAAATGCAATTAAAATCGTTCTTAATTGGATCTGTTGTTGCGTGCAGAATGTAGATCAAGAACTTTGATTTCAATATTTAGGTTTTGCGGTTTTAGTCCATTGTTGTTTTACTTTTGAAAGAACATGTGTTCGAAATCCAATTAACCAATTTCAGCTTTTCAAAGAAGAAACCTTTTAAACGATTTAAACCAAAATCAATATATTACTCATGCAAAACTATTACATTTTTACATAACATATTTTCAAATCATTACAATTCAGTGAAACAAACTTCACAATTTACATTGAATGGCTAAATTGCGTTTGTTAACAAAAAAACTAATGTTTTTATTAAAAAATTTAATTGATATATAAAAAATGAGTTGTATTATAATCACAAAACAGTTTTCCTTTTAACCTTGCGTTCCTAATGTAAATCACCTTGAGTTTCATTTCTTCCGAAACAAGAAAAAAAACACAAACAAAACAAAAAATAAATAATCTTGTATTGATTCAAAGATTCGAAAAGTCCTTAGAAATTGCCCTTGAAAATGATATGGAACATTACAAAAAATAGTAATATGTATGAACCTGATAATTATAATTTCAATGACAATGCAAACTTAATTTATGCTGCGTTACATTTCCGAAACTCCACCTTAAAAATTATAATTTATTACTTTGAAGTTTCTTTCTCATTTTTTTTTTTGAACAATTTTGTTTCGTCGTATAAATTATTGACAAAAAGGAAAATTTTTCACTTTTAATTTATAACAAATTAAATTTTTGCTCTCTCTAAGAGTTAATTTGGAAAAACTTTTGCTACTATTTAAATTAGATGATGTATATGAAGATTCTTTATATGAAAATTCTTTCGATTCAAAATATTTGAAATTAGTTTTTCAAATAGATTCAATTTGTTGATTGATATTCCGATCGTAGACAGTTTTGGTAAAAATAAAAGGTGATCAAAATAAACAGATAGAAACGTCGAGACGTACAGAAAAAGTGAACATACTTTGAAAATAAAGTTAAGATATTTATATTAAGTTCTTGGTACTTCAGAAGAGGCATTTTTGTGCAAAGAATTTCCTAGAGCAATTCCTACCCTATCAAGCTTATATTTATTAATCTAATTTATGTAAAAATACCAATAATAATTTGAAAGATATGAATAGGAAATCCGTCTAAAAAAATATCAACACCACTGAAGAATCTGGTGTACCTTTTGCGACGATATCAAGGTTAGTAATCACGAGCTTTCAAAATGCTGTTCAAAGAGTAGTCCCAGAAGTACCCGACCTAACAAAGAAAACACAAAAAAAATATCTTTATATTTCAACATAGTCTTCTTTTAGCTCGATTTATAGAGAACAAAATATTAATATTATAATATTGGAAGAAGATGTTTTAACTCTTTGAGAGGCCAGAAATTTCTTTACCCAACAATTTCTGAATCAGATAACTACGTCAACTGAATCAACATCGAATGGTATGGACTATCAAGATTCATGCGTTGACAAATTAAATTGTAATTACTGTACATTTTCTTGAAAATTAAAAAGAGTTAAGAAGTATAATTGATGTAATAGATGACAAAAATATGATGTTTCTCTTAGATTATGTTTATAATTGTAATGTTGTGAGAGTTGGAAAAAGTACTACAATTATTTTTTATGGTAACGAGCTTGATAGAAAATTGGACCAACTATCCAAATTGAAATTGAAAGAAGTATCAATAATTAATGGAAATATATGAATAATTTAATAGATATGATGTGGATGAAATATGAATTTTAATTCCATTGATGATGAGTGGAGTATTGAAATTCCAGACATGATGTCTGGTTAAAGGTAACGAGCTGAGGAGAGCAGAGACATTGGAGTCGTTCTCGAAAAGTGCGTGTGTCGGTCGTGCGGTAGGTCAGTGAATAAATTGGCCGTGACACAAAGTGAGGTGAGATGTATGTGTGTATTTGTACGTATACGTATATGAGGTAGTCCCCGTTTCGGGTGAGTTGGTGGTATCCCGACCATCGACCACCTCCAAGAGTCCAACGAAACGAACGAACGAACGACCGAGCAACCAACCATCACCACCGACGTGCTTATAAAAGAGCGCGTTCGCATTGACGGCGATTAGTACGGTAGAAAGCTAGGTCATCAGACGTTCTAGTCGTGGCAGTAGCGCATCCACGTGTTCCTTGTGACCCATTTTAATTAGCGAAAACAGAAAAGATCACCACGTACGTACGTTCGTGTCGACGTACATCTGTCTGGAAGAGAAATTAAAAGAAGACAGCATCAGAAAACATCGACGGAAGAAGGAAGAATAGATTGTTAAGATCAGATCAGATCCTCCAAGAAAAAAAAATATATTTAACACCGAACTAAGAAGAATCGAGTGAAGACTGAATGCGAAATTAAAATTCCTTTTTTGACGCGGAAAGCAATTCTAATCCAGTGATATACCTGTGTGATATTATTTATTAGTGTTATTACAAAAGAAAGAAAGAAAGAAAAAAAAAAACAGATTTTTGAAAGAGAAAATATTTAATTAATTACGGAAAAAAATCAATCTAGGCTACAACTCGACCAGACATACAGACAGATAGATACACACACATCCATCCAGAAAAGAAAGTCAAGGAAATTAAAGGTAAGAGAAGAGAGGAGAGGAACATGTTTAACATTTCTAGCGGTTTTCAAGAAGAAAGCGAGCGAACTATGCGAGGCACGAAACTGTTCATGCGGAAAATTATTATGCGAAACTCATTCATTCATTCATTCATTCACCTTCTACATTTGTGCGTCTCTATAACAAATAATTTAAACACGGGTTCAATACCTTCCTTTCAAATCTCGACTAAATCCTCAAATTTTCAAAAAAATAAAAAGTTTATTTCTCCATTGTGCACGCGTCTCATCTAAACTTTTCCTTTCGCAAACACCTCTATTATGATTCGTTTTAATCTTAGTATCAACGCAGAGATGTAGATTACATTAGATTTTGAGCAACTTTGATCGTTTTAAGGTCACCGCCGCCGCTTTCACGCGTATAGACCTGATTTGGAAAAATTTAATCACCAAAATTGTTTGCTTTTGCAAGTAAACCATTTCGTAACTGTTGCACTCGATATGCAAATTCGGGTAATGTTTTTCATATGAACTCATACATATAGACTCAATATACAAATTACAAAAAAAAAATGTAGAATTAGTTCTTATTAAGAAAAGTGTAATAATGGAACGAATTTACATCAAATCTAAATGTTTCTATTTTGGACACAACAAATCAATTAGAATAATTAATGAAGGCCGTAATAATTGACAAAATTGAAATGAAATGCAAATTATTTTTATAGTCACCATTAATTGTATCTTCATAAACATTCAAAAAATAAAGTTGAAATGCCAAAATTTCAGTAGGTATTGTAGATATAGATTCGGCTTCTTCCTATTAAATTTTATTCATACTTTTTAGATAAATCAAGCATTTTGTAAGGTTACCCTTGAACTCACCTTTAGAGTCAAATCATTCGATTGTTTATTAAGTAATAACTTACCAACAGACGTACATATGGTCATGATTGCCGTTTTCGTTCAATATCAATGTTAGAAGGTCATACTTCCAAAAATATTAGTCTTAGTTTTGCTAACCATTTCTTTAAAGATTCAGAAAGCTGATTATCATCATAATGAAGACGGTTGTTATGTACATTAACTATTTCAGTTACTAAGGACGACAACCATAGCAACCCTTAAATAACAGTTATATATAGATGACTGAACATTATTTACTAGAGGACAATTTATTATTGCAAGGAAAAAGTCTGTATTTTAGAAAATAACAATCATGCAAAACAACGTAAAACGAACAATATTCATATTAGTAAATATAAAAGTCAGAATCCTTACAGCACAATTATTCTTGTAGGAAGAACAAAAGTAATGAATATTAATTTTCAATCGAAAACACGAGAACATACTTAAATTAATGAGTCTTTCTGAATACAATTTGCATATCGGAATTTCGCCGATTTTATAATTACAATAATTCGAAATTAAAACGCTGAAAAATGATGATTTAATGAACGAGAGAGAAAAATAAATATTAGAAGGAAGAATATTTTAATTTGTGAACTATCAATAAATAACGTTGGTAGAAATAAATAAAGAAATAAATTAGGTAAGCATTTGAGTCATTGGTGGATGACGGAAGAGTTTGAATTAAATTTATTTTTCTCAATGAAAATAATTGAGTAACTTATAAATATGTATAATCTCTATATATATATATTACGTAAGTGATTAAAAATATATATATATTTTTTTTAAGGTAGAAAAGTGTCGAAAAGCGTGTTAGTCTTAAAGTTTGAGAAAATAGGCGAATTTTGAATGAAAAGTTATAGGTTTTGAAGGGTATAAGTATTTTTTTTCATTTTTTCAACTTTGAACGTAAATTACAGCCAAACGGCTAAAACCACAGTAATATATCAATAGATGCTAGATTCCCCAAACATTCAGCTTTCATATGCATCTTTCGGATTCATTCTATCTATTATAGTTTTCGAGAAAATCAATGAAATGTGAAAACACTGCTTTTTTGATATGAGTGAGTGTATAAGAGAGAAAATCGGAGCATCGCGGTGAAATGTAAATCGAGATCGTTATAGGCATTAAATCCAATTAAACAACAAGCAGAAAATTTAATTACAAAGAACGTAATTAAGTTGGCGTTCATTTAATGCTCCGTCGATCCCATATTTCTCGGTGCCGTTGACTCGCCTCGTTCCGTCTTCGTCTCCGTTCCGCAGTTCGAGTGCTGCTGTTGCTGCTGATTTAATTGGGGGGAAAAAATATAAGAAATTCTAATAATAATAAGAGGTATGTAGTAATTAGGCTGCAGCTTACAAGAAAGTTGCGTGATTTGATAATGAAGTGTCTTGGAAAGGAATCGCTGAATTACTTTTACTTCGATGATGGTGTTTGTTGTTAATTGATTCGGAATGGCGAAGAGCGGAGAGAGCTTGGAGAAATGTGGAAGGCGCGTGCACGGGCTGAAGTTCAATGATACGAAGTTTATTATAATTTATGAGGTTGCAATTTGAAAGTTCGCGATCGCACGTTTCGGATTTATCAATCGTATGCGTTTCGAATTGAAATTGATCGAGTTTGCTCTTGTTGTTTTGCAGACTTTCAAGATGCCAGAAGCACCAGCAATGAGCGAGGGTGAATTCATCGTGGAGAAGAGGGAGAGTTATTCGCCGGAGCCTCCAGCGAAATGCTTGGAGACCAGGGACAGTATCTCGTCCATAGATAGCGACGTTTCCTTGTCCTTCGATAAACCGATAACGGAGAACAACGAGGACGAAGGAGCTCACATGGCAGATATGAGTGACAGTGCTTCTGATACCGGTTCAAACGGTGGTGGGAAAGATTCAGGATGCGAGGTGACTCCAGAGGTGAGCGAACCACCGCCGTTCACGCCACCCAACGAGGAGCTCTCCGACAAGATCGTGCAGCAGGTGGAATTTTATTTCTCGGACGCGAACATCACGAAGGATGCGTTCCTGCTGAAGCACGTGAAGAGGAACAAGGAAGGATTCGTGAGCCTGAAGTTAATCTCGAGCTTCAAGAGGGTGAAACACATCACGAAGGACTGGAGGGTCGTCGCTCACGCCCTCATGCGTTCCGATAAGCTGGAGATCAACGAAGCCGGCACGAAACTGAGACGGTTGGATCCGTTGCCGCAGTACGACGAGACGACACCTTCGAGGACGGTAGTCGCTGTAGAGATGCCCATCGAGAAGCCTACGATAGAAAACGTTGCGGAGCTCTTCAAGAGCTGCGGCGAGATCGCGCTCATCCGCATCCTGAGACCGGGTAATCCGATCCCCGCCGACGTCAGGCAGTTCATCAACAAGAACCCGTCTCTGGCCGGTCAGGTGTGCGCTCTGGTGGAGTTCGTGAACTCGGAGAGCGCGAGAAACGCTCTGCAGATGCCCAACTTCAAGATCTACGAGCTGAACTGCGTGCCTCATCCCGAGCGCAAGAAGAAGTTGCCCAAGAAGAAACCCGTGGAAAGCGATCAATCGGAGGCCGAAGAGAAGCTGAAGGAGACCAAACCGAAAACGCGTCGCGGTTCGTCCATCCATTTCCCCAAGAACGGAATAGAACCCGCCGCTTGGCTTCAAAGGAGACTCTCCGCTTCCAGCACCGAGGCCAGCTTCATGTTCTTACCTAGACGCTTATCCTACGGTAGTCGCGATTCCAGCGAGTCGAGCCTCTACATGTCCAGAAGGGTGAGCGCCTGCAGCATGAGCTCAGAGAACAGCAGCAGCAACAGCTTCATCCAGCGTCGCATGTCCGCGTGCAGCATCAGCTCAGAGAGCAGCGGTCCCGTAAGATCTCGCAGCAACAGCACCGCTTTCCAGAACGAGAACGTTCTCAGGATGCCCAAAGGACCGGACGGTTCTCGCGGTTTCAGGCATAGGATCTCCCTCTCCACCATCCCCGCATAGTCAAAATCAACGGTAAGAGAAGACGACGAAAATTGATTTCCAAAAGAAACACACACAAAAAAAAAACAGTTTTCACAACGGACTTTCCAAACGAAAACTAAATACAAGAAAGTAAATAGTAGTACTACTTAATTTCTTAAAGAGAAATCATTTATTCGGAAAATTATTAAATTATTGGAATCAATCGGACTTATATATCATACTTTTGTTGAACTTTTGCTACTTATTCTCTTTTGACGAAACTAGCATACGTTCTCTCAGTGCACACACACGCTGCCTGCACCCGGATTTATTTTTTTTTTTGTTCGTAACATTAATTTATTTATATATTTTTTATTGTTGTTCTTTTGTTTTATTTATGTTTACTTTAAGTATAATCGACTGCGGTTACCATGACGATCGA
Organism: Nicrophorus vespilloides; assembly: GCF_001412225.1. Lineage (NCBI taxonomy): Eukaryota > Metazoa > Arthropoda > Insecta > Coleoptera > Silphidae > Nicrophorus > Nicrophorus vespilloides. The sequence goes on from NW_017096981.1 coordinate 18,399, forward strand.
TTCCTATATATTTCACGATTCGATTAAAACTGGACAAAGTAACGAAAAGTTCTGCTTCTCATCAAAAACAGTTAATTTTCTCTGTGGTTCAAATTTTCATCAAACTGCAATATCAGTATCCAAAAGTAATACCGTTAAGCTAATACTAAACATGTATTTCACACTTTCCGTAATTCGATTAGGTTTTTGGATCAAATAGGAAAGTAAAGAAAACTTTTCGAAAAACGTACATTCTCTATAATCATTGAAATTCTGTTTTAAGAACGAAGAACAACGTCTTTTTTCCTACACATTTCATGATTCGATGATACCTAGTTTATGTTTGGATCAAATTGGAAAGTAACGAAAAGTTCTGCTTCTCATCAAAAAAAAAACAGTTAATTTTCTCTGTCCAAATAATTGGTTCAAATTTTCATCAAACTGCAATATCAGTAAGCTAATGTTAATGAAAACATGTATTTCACACTTTCCGTAATTCGATGGTAACTAGATTAGGAATAGGAAAGTAACAAAAACTTCAATGCTTTTCGAAAAACGTATATTCTCTATAATCATTGAAATTCTGTTTTAAAAACGAAGAACAACGTCTTTTCTCCATGATCAAATTGGAAAGTAACGAAAAGTTCAATGTTCTGCTCAAAACATCCTAATTTGTGTATTGGAACAATTAAAATTCTCTATTATACGAACAATTCATTCCGAAAATCTAAAATACACATTGAAAAATAATGAAATTATGCAATAAGTTCATTGCCATTCGACGATTTCATATTAATCATATTGGAAAGTAACAAAAAGTTCAATGTTCTATGTCACTATTTTTCTTTTTGTTTTGTTATATTCCAATTCCAAGTGGAACGGAAACATTTATTCTCGTTTCGAACTTCCTAATTCGAACGTCAAAATCATGGTAATAACGTTCATTATGAAACAATTGGTTTTTGGCTCTGGAAACGGTACCAATGAACACAACAACAAAAAAAAGAGAGAGAGAATACACACTTGATACGAAGACACACACTAAATACAAGAGAAAAATAATTAATTTGACCTGGATGCGGCCAAAGCAGAACGCGATACTTTCACCGTGTAAAATGGTATGAAAATGACACGAACACCAATTTCACATTCAGAACGAATTTTCGCTCTGCACGAAATATATAAGAAATAGAAGGAAAAAAAAACAACAATTCGTTCATTAACAATGTTTAAACGATTAATAATAAACATTGATAATTATAACACTGTTATTATTATAATTATTCTTTTCACATTTGCATTTGTTGTTGTTTTTTTTTACAGGAATTTATTCGAATTGCGAAATACGTCGTCCCGATTACATAATTGCAATTAATGTAAACGGTATCGATAGAAATGGTAATCCGCGTACTTTTGTAACTATTCTTTTTTTAAGTATAAATAATATGATTATTATTTTTATATATATTTTTTTTTGTGCGTATTCAATAAGGATAAGGAAAAAGTATGTTAATGTCTTATTAAGTAAGTTAACGTTGGCTCATTCAATTAATTCTATTTAGTGGAAAGAATAGTTTTATCTTATGATTTCTAACTCTCAAAAAAACATATTTTTTGTTCGCACATAAACAACAACAGCAACGACGACACAGGCATTTTCCACATCCAAATATAATGGCTTCTTTTGCGTGGATGCATTCATTTCACTCTCCCAAAACCTAGCATGATAAGGTTAGATGTTAAGTGTAAATAATTTACAAGATACTTGTATAAAAATTGCTTATTTATTACAACTTATTTATTTCCGTTTTTATTTTGAAACAATGTATATTTTAGGGTGAATTCGAATAAAAATGTATTACACAAAACTATCTTCTATTTACCCAAATCCATGCACATTCCGCAACGACACAATACTACTTTGTATTCCAAACGTGATTCAAATAAACAGTTCATTCGATTGTTTTTTGTTTATCGAAATAATGTATTTTGATCAAACAAGCTGTTATTTACTGTCGTATACTCATTTGTTTTTTTTTTGATAACTGTTCATGGTTCCTAAACAAAAAAAAAACTTTAGTGAACATCACAAATTATATAAAAAGGTGTCAAATATTTCTTGGATCTTAATATTATATCACAATCAAATGTACTTAAAGTAAAGGTTTATTATTATTATTATTGACAGTTTATTAAAGTTGACATTCGTAATCTGTATTAATCAGCCTGTCAAAGTTAAGGTTTGTAATCTGTAATTTCTCTAGTTTGACAGTTTATCAAGGTAAAAGTTATAGTTTCTTATAAGTTTGAGTATTGATTAGTCTGACAGTTTATAAATGTTAAAGTTTGTAATCTAATCATTAGTTTGACAGTTTATCAAGGTAAAAGTTATAGTTTGTTATAAGTTTGAGTATTAATCAGTCTGACAGTTTATACAAGTTAAGGTTTGTAAACATTAGTTTGACAATTTATCAAGGTAAAAGTTATAGTTTGTTATAAGTTTGAGTATTAATCAGTCTGACAGTTTTTACAAGTTAAGGTTTGTAATCATTAGTTTGACAATTTATCAAAGGTAAAAGTTATAATTTGCATTAATCAGTTTGAGAGTTTATTCATTAAACTTTTCTTGGATTTTAATATAATATCACAATCCAATACGATTCGGTAAGTAAACTTTTAATTTCTTGATAATTAATTTCAAATAAAAATTTTCCTAGATAAGTGTTTTTCAAATTGTGATAAATATCATAAATTCAAACGTATTATGATCAAAATTTGTACAAAATGCATTTATTTGCATACATGGTAGGTATAGTGACATTTACTATTTTAGTTGGTACAAAAAAAAACTAACTATTTCAGACTCCAAATCAATTTTATAGGTAAATATGACCAACAAATGTCAAGTAAAAACTGTAAGCAGCATTACCAATGTTTTATTACTAAAAATAAAAAATGACTTTCAATGTTTTCAAATCTTTTATTCATATTTATACTAACTTAATTTGATTAACACTTACATTAATTAAAGTCAAAATTAATGCCTTAATGTTAATGCCCAATAAACGCAAGTTTTTAGACTCTAATTTTTCTTCAAGTATACTAAATAATCCTATATTGTTACAACTAGATTGCTTTAAATTATTTTTTCACTATATTATTTCGGTTATTATATTTCATATTTTTTAGGTTCAAATTCGATAAAATTAATCTGTTTGAATTTAAATGAAGTTTCGAGTTAATTAAAGATTGAACTCTTTACATTTTGCATCATTTCATCTGGATCTGGATCATTTGAAATTAATTGATAAAAACAATTATAATAATTGAAATAATCACGGTTTCTTGATTAGAGTAATTTCACTTATTAACTCGTGCATTTTCCGTTGAAATTCCGATCGCTTTAACCGCAGCATTGTCGACAGTATAGTTATCATACATATTTCCCGTTAATGCATAATCGCATAGAAAGTAATTACATTCAAAATGATTTCTGTTTAGAAATCAGAACTGTTTAGTTCAACATCCTGCAAATGAATAAATAAAAATTTAGTTATTATCCATTTAAAAGCACGTTTCAAATCAATTTACAATTGCAATTACAATTTAATAAAGACATTCTATCTATATATATAATAATTAATGTAGAAGCGAATATATATATTTAGATAATAATTGACTGCATTTCTTTCGGGAGAAAGTTAATGGTAAATGTCACAAAATTGCTTGAAATTAACAGAAATACCATAAATATCCAACAAACAAACTAACTAATAATAACTAAATTAACATTCATAAATTGATCGACTAATTTAGAAGGCTATCGCGGCATATGTTTTTTTTTTTTTTTTCGAGGCAACTGAACTGGNTTTGCTCCACTTTTGTTGTTTTTTTTTTTGGACACATAATATTTATCGGCAACCCAAAATTGTCAACTAATTACATTCATTTGAATAATGCGAAGATTAAACATGTATTTTTACGTTTCACAAACATCAATCTCATTTATGTTCAATACAAATGTCACTTTTTGTTTTTTTTTTAATCTGTTAGAAAATGAATCATCATTGTTGTTGTTTTTATTTTAGTTTTTTTTGTTACATTTTAAATATTAATATCGCGTCGTAACCTTCGAATTGAATTTCTTAGAATAATAAAGGATGAATTGCGCATATTCAAAAATATAAATGTAAATTTTAAGTTAATGTTATAACAAAGAAAAAGCAACAACTTCTTACGCCGTTTTTAAGTACTTAATATTAGATTGACAGATACTTAAAGTAAATGATCATGATTGACTATATTAATCAGTTTGACAGTTTATTCAAGTTGACATTCGTAATCTGTATTAAATCAGTCTGACAGTTTGTCAAAGTCAAGGTTTGTAATCTGTAATTATTAGTTTGACAGCTTATCAAGGTAATAGTTGTGATTTTTAATAGTAAGTTTCAAAACTCATCAACGGTCTGCATTAAATAGTTTGACAGTTTATCAAGGTAAAAGTTATAGTTTGTTATAAGTTTGAGTATGGATCAATCTGACAGTTTATACAAGTTAAGGTTTGTAATCTAATCATTAGTTTGATAGTTTATGAAAGTAAAAGTTATAGTTTGTTATAAGTTTGAGTATTAATCAATCTGACAGTTTATACAAGTTAAGGTTTGTAAACATTAGTTTGACTGTTTATCAAGGTAAAAGTTATAGTTTACTATAAGTTTGAGTATTGATCAGTCTGACAGTTTATAGAAGTTAAGGTTTGTAATTATTAGTTTGACAGCTTATCAAGGTAAAAGTTACAGTTTGCTATAAGTTTGAGTATTGATCAGTCTGACAGTTTATACAAGTTAAGGTTTGTAATTATTAGTTTGACAGTTTATCAAGGTAAAAGTTATAGTTTGTTAAAAGTTTGAGTATTAATCAGTCTGACAGTTTATACAAGTTAAGGTTTGTAATCATTAGTTTGACAGTTTATCAAGGAAAAAGTTATAGTTTGTTATAAGTTTGAGTATTAATCAGTCTGACAGTTTATATAAGTTAAGGTTTGTAATCATTAGTTTGACAGTTTATCAAGGTAAAAGTTATAAGTTTGAGTATTGATCAGTCTGACAGTTTATACAAGTTAAGGTTTGTAATTTAATCATTAGTTTGACAGTTTATCAATGATAAAGTTTGTATAAATCTGTATTAATTAGTTTGAGAGTTTATTCATTAAAGTGTGAAAGTAATTGCAATCAAATTTAAGTACAATAATTGATAAAAATTGTAAGAAAATTTTCACGAATATCAACGAAATGCGTCGAACTTTTTTTTCAACAGTTTGAAGACGTTTAATTGTAATTCAATTTGACTCGGCCAATTAAACTCAATACCCGTATGAAACTTTCTTTCTGATCGTGATGTTCAAAAAGTGTGACACGACACGTACACGAGGAGTCTTCAACGTATCCTTCTTTCCAATTTTCTTTCTATATTCATTTTGTTTTCAATTATTTATATAATTACCAGAATGCAATTTTTAAATCAGTGCACCGACCAAACAATTAATGCATACTTTTTTTTTGTGTTTGCGCAACTTTCACCGAGCAGCATGCAATACGAGCAAAGTTTACTCTATACTCAATCTCCAAGAATATACATAATTATGTTGTATTAATTCATGTAAACTATATTTTTATACTGCGATTCTTGCAATAAATATGCGAGGAATAACACAAAAAATAATAATAATAATAAAGTGTGTTATTTAAAAAGAAAACGTAAATGAAGTATATGGATTGGAGTAATCTGGAATTCACCTTGAAAAGATAAAGTTTAGTGCGAAAACATGTAAAAAAACGAGTATGGAAATGGAAGGAAAACTACGTATATATATATAAAAACACACACTTGAGCCGATATCGATAATTATGTAAGGAAAGTTTAATTGCTTTTTTTTTAAATGATTGAAAATTGATTGAATTTGTCGTTTGGAGGTGTTAGAATGCGATACGTGGAAAAGGTATCGAGCAGCGATTTCCAGTTTCTCTTTTTCCGAGCGGCCGCATCTACAATGTCGAGCTGTATGAACTTGACTCCGATGAAAGTGCACAAACACAGAGACACATATGTTTAGCGGCGTTTGTACGCGAACGCGAATGGAGAAAGTTTGCGCAAATTGCGCGGCTCTAATGCGATCGTAATTGCCTTCATTGCAAATGCGGCGAAACCTTTCTTCGTGTTTCCATTGCCCGGACGCAACGACAATAACAAAAACCGTAATGAACATTTGGAGAACGTGTGGCTTATAATAAATCAAAGGAAAGTCTTCAAATCTTATCATAATTAAAACGCAAACAAAAGATTTATAGTAACTATTTTCTATTTAACGTTTGCTATGGAAATTAACTGAATCTCAATATAAACATAAAACATAAAAAAAACAAGTAATTAATTAAATTATTTATTCAAAATAAAAATGCATATGAGAATATGAGGGCTTTCATGGAACAAATACAGTTGTTTGATGTAGGTCTCAATTCCCAAAAACTCAACTTATATATGAAGAAATGTATACCCAATGTGTATGTTTGCATACTTAGGTCATTAAATTTGAAATGTACGAATACCTCAAGTACCAACTTTGAATTAAACAAACGTCAAATCAGAAATAGTTTCGAAGCTTGCTTTTCTTTGTGACATAAAGACAAACCATTTTTACTCCACATTATTTCGTACGGCAAAAAATATATACATTTTGGCATAGTTCGGCATAATGATGGATACAAATTTGTAATCTTTTTTTTTTACGATAAATCAGTTGGTATGAGATTTGTACATATGCCTTGAGAGAGAAGAAGATTCTTCGTCCGAAATCGGTTGAATTGGATAATAATGATGATGCCAACACAAGCTAATGGTGTCTGTTTGGTGATCTAAATCTGGTGTTTTACTCTACGGCTTCACGAAACCCAGTCAATCAATTATGACATATCTCTACTGTAATTTATTTGAATTTGTATATATTTAACTATATTGTGGAATATTTTGTATATCTTAACTCTTTGTAAACTTATTACTACTGGTATATTTATAACAATTCATATAATATTTTACTTACCTAACTGAGACCTTCCACATTGTTCGTGAAGATTTCCTATATGTTTTTTTTTGTGTTACATATTATTATTTAATCTAATTCAGTATTTAATACGGCATTGACTGGCTACATGCACCCCTTTGTGCGATTTAAGTTGCATACTTACACTCCTTTTCAGTGTGGAAAAAACAGAACAGAACAGTCTACTGTAACCAAAGAGACAATTATATATTAGTAGAATATCTTTAGAATTAATCTGTGTTTAAATGTTAAAAGTTCTACTCAGTTTTATAAAGAACTTTAAAAAGTACCACAAATCCTTAGCCGAAATTATCCTTACATTAAATTAAAGTTGTTATAAAACCAATTAGATTTACTTAATTTCTTACTAAGACTCCACAACAACACAAGAAAACCCGAGTTTTAAACTATATGTATTGTTTTAACTTTCAACATAATTTACCAATCATAAAAACCAATATTATTTGTGAAATTGAAGAAATCCAAATATTCCAAAACTTTGACACAAAACTGTCTTTTTACAAACATGTCACTATTTATTAATTATTACTAAGTTATATTATTAAACTAATAATTCAGTATAACAAATTTGGCATGATACAAATAAAAGCCCTGGACAAATACTGTACATCAAGAAGAGACGCTTTTCTCCCCTATTTGTATTATGTTCAAATGTCCACTTATTTAAAGATTCAGAGCTTATATGTATGTTGGGTCACCAACCTTATATATTTATCAACCGAGAATCAAAAAGGCGTAGGAATTTTTTAAAAGTTTATACATAATTTACAATGTTTAACATATCAAAATATATATTTTTTTTCATATATTTCGTATGTTAAACACTTTTGGAAACGTCAGTTGGTAATTAAAAAAAAATCTAATTATTTCAAGCTTGGTATAATGTTCTTTCATCAAGAAGGGACGCTTTTCTCCCCTATTTGTATTATGTTCAAATGTCCACTTATTTAAAGATTCAGAGCTTATATGTATGTTGGGTCACCAACCTTATATATTAAGCAACCGAGAATTAAAAAGGCGTAAGATTTTTTTTTAAGTTTATACATAATTTACAATGTTTAACATATCAAAATATATTGTTTTTTCATATATTTCGTATATTAAACACTTTTGGTAACGTTAGTTGCTAATTTAAAAAAAAAATCATACCAATGGATAGGCAACACTACATGCAAAACAAATATAGATTCTAAAAAATGAATAATTGTTTTCTGCACGACATTTTTAGGAGAAATTTTATATCATGTTTCTAAGAATTTATGTCCAAATAAGTTAATCAAATTAGTTTCATCATGTTCCAACAATTTTCTTTAAAATCTTTAATTTGACTTAAAAACTTATCTTCTCAAATATCTATGAACCATTATTGATTGGTACATCAGTATTAAGACTTATTACTATGTTACATTACTTTAATTTATAAAATAAATTGTGTATTAAATTATTCCACAAGTTTTTATAATTATGATTATTTTGTGGTTATTTTGTTAATGATATAACAACGGTGTTGGCAACCCTGCTCAGTTTAATATCAAGTTTACTTTAATGGTACAAAAGCTTCAGATAAGTTTATTGGATTTTACGTTTAAATTAATAATTATTCAAATATTCAGTTGTCTTACTAGTCCTTTTCCAGATACTTACCTCTCACCAATTACAAAACAATCACTGCACGTTTTATTTATAATAACATGAAATATCAAACATATCTGAAATAGAGACACAAACAAAAACATAAAATTAGAGTAAATAAACAGAGCGAACCATAAAAAAAAACAATAAATATAATCAACAATTAAGTCTTACTTAAATACTCACCAATGAAAAGTCTGAAATCCAAGAAAATCCACGAATTACAACAATCCATATACATTTCGTTTAAATACTTGAAAAGAAAAAATAAAAGTGAACTTGAAATAAATTCTCATTTGATGCAATAACTAATAATAATAATAATAAGAATCTAAGGACGAATACCAACCAGAAAAGGAAGAGTTCACACACATCCCAGATAAATAAAAAGCCAATATTTTACAAACCAACTTTATTTCTTAAAACGTTATTATTAATTATATCTATTTTTCCTTTTTAAAATATCTTTTAAATGTTGCTGTCTTTTTTTTTTTAAAAAAAATAGTTTACCGATTTAAACGAAAAAAAAAAATCTAATTCTGTTTTTTTTTCTGTGTGTTTTCGTAAGCCCCGCAAAAAACTTTCTTTTTGTTTTAGTTAATCTGCTTTTCTTTTTACTATTTTTTATAGTTATTTTTCTACTGTTATTTATAATAACATTAATAATGCTTAATATATATATTTATATATATATAAATACTTGGATGTTTCTGGTTTGCTATATATTTTTTTTCTGTGTCTTGTTTTGTCAAAAAAAAAAAAGAAAATAATAGAAGATAAATCAAATAAAAACGTAAGAGAAAACTATAAAAACAAATGCGAAATAAACGAAATGAAATGGTTGAACCCTTCAATTGAGTTGAAAGTGGAGGTACCTGCAATCTCATCAACATTATAAATCAAAAATAGACAAAATATTAAAAGAAAATGTTATCCCCCAGAAATAGAAAAAAAAAATAATAATTAGAGAAAAACAAAACAAATTGCATCAAATATAAATAAACCAATTGTTGTTTTTTTTTGCGTTTTTGCTTTTTTTTTATATAAGTTAATATATATATATATGTGAACCCTAGAAGACAAAACAACTGAAACAAACAAAACTATGCTCACGCTCGTTCTCATCTCATCTTTCATCAAGTCATGCAGTTGTACTAAACCAAAATAAAAAAATTACTCCTTTTTTTTTTCTGTATACAATCAACTTGTTTTCTTAGAGACTACATTTTTTTTGTCCATGTTCTTTTTGTTTCCACTATGTTTTTTTTTGGCGTTGAAGTTTCTTTTTTGTTGTTGTTGCTGTTGTTGTTGAAGTATTGTTACTCTTTTTTTGTTTTTTTGTTTCTTTAAAGTTAATGAGAAGTTGTGTGTAAAAAATAAACAGTGAAAGGCATAAAAACCTGCACTGGCGCAGACCCTCCCCGAGCACAGAGCAATGGACTGAAGTTGACAGCGGCTGGACTTGGCGTGGATCCTACGATGTTTTGGGTGATGAGGCGGCGGCGGCGGCTGCTGCTGCTGCTTTCGCTGCGGCGGCGGCGGCAATGGTTCGTGCGGGGGGTAGAAGATGGACGAGGGCGGAGGAGGAGGGCGGCTCCAGGAACACTCCAACTATCAGTAAGGGGCATAATAGGCACCCCTGCGAGCATAACTTCTAGAATCACACAATTGTACCCATACAATAATTTTTGGGCTTCGTGTGGGGGTTGTAAGAACTACCTAAAAGTCTCAACTCCTTCCACACAAATAACAAAACGAAAATACGAAACCATAGAAATATACGTATATAAAAATAAATAATAAATGATAGAAAAGAAAATATAAAAGTTATAATAATAATAATATGTATATACTTTATATAAACACAAATATGCATACGTATATTCAAATTTGCATATATATATACACATCTATAAATAAAAGCCAGTTGATAAATTATGGTTAATATTTATTAGAGAACATTGTTTCTATTATTATATTTGTTTTTTTTTTTTTCAAAGATTTTTCTTCAATAGATAAAAGATACAAAGGCTATTCAAGAGAAACAGTTTTTAAAAGCCATAAAAATATGTACAGTATATATGTTTCTTTTCCTGGCACACTTTTCGTATGCCAAAAAAAAAAAGAGAGAATTAATGCTACCAACACAGATTATCGTAAAACAAAAAAAAAGAGAGAACAAGAAACAATCCAGTCCAGGCAAGACCTCTCTGAATATTCGAGGCTTCTTAGAGCATGGCTATGTTTCGGTAATTGAATCAAATGAAGAAATCAATAACTGTACTTTGATGTATACAAGAGTTAAAAATTAATTCGGCTGATGCGGCCAGACCTACCAACTAGAGGCAATCAAATGAAATTACGGAAATAAATTCGTTTCAGACTAACCTTGGTCGGCGTAAAGGCCTGAATCCGGGGTAGATACCTCGCATTGTACCTCTGGCTCCACGGAACGTGCCGCGACCGCGCGGAGGACGGTTCGTCGTGGACATACCAGGTCTGTTTGTCCGTTTCGGCATCACCTACAAATTACAACAACAACAACAAACAAACAAACATTAATATCATGTCACGTTAATGTCTTCATTAGTTAATTTATACCTTGATTTGTCTGCCGCGGAACAACGAATCGTCCATCGCCATCGCAGTCAGAACAGAGTCCCTATCACCGAACTCGATGTAGGCGAATCCCTTCGGGTGTCCATCGAACTTGTTGCACAAGATGGTAACGCGATTGATGGAGCCGCAACCGTGGAAGTGGTTCTCCAGTTCCTCCGCTGTTGCCCCGTAATCAACGTTTCCCACATAGATACTTCGGTTGTCCACTTCCATCTTCTCCTCGAAAGACATATTCAAGGGACTAGCTATAATGGGGGAGCAAAATAAATTAAATCAAAACCGACTAAAGAAAACTTTAAACGAAATACTCACTTAAACCCGGTGGGCTACCCATGTTCATTTGTTTATCAACTTCGGTTTGCAATTGTTTCAACTTTTCGGCTTCCTCTTCCATCTCCCGCACGCGAGCTTTGATCGCCTCTAATTCTGGATCATCGCCACCGGCGCCATCGCCGTCGGTGTCGTTCAGCAAAGCGTCGTCGTTGATTCCGTTCGTGTCGTCCAGAGAGTCCAATTGATCCTCAGAACCTAGACCCAAATCCTCATTATCTGCCATCACCTTAAACAAGGAATGTGTACAGATAAAATTAACTACCTAATCAATATTGCTTTAGCTTTTCGAATTGATCTTCTTTTTTTTTATACTGCCAAAACGGTAATAAAAAAAACAAACGAAATTTTAAAGAATTTTTTTTTACAATTTCAATCGGTTTCAGTTGCTATATTTGTCTTCAAAATCATATCAACAGTACTACTAATAGTAGACTATATTAATAAGTATATAAAAAAAATTGCCTTATAATGTGATTAATTAATTGTAATTTATGCTTAGATTATATCCAGGCCATAATGGTTCGAGATATATAGCATACAAAAATGGAATGCCGACATCGGCGAAGGCAGAGCAGACATGCAGAGTTGGCTGTGTTAGGTCTGCCCCTGTGTGTAAAATGATCATTGATTTTGTTTCAGATTACAGACTGTGCAACTCCCATTAAAACCATTTCTACAAGTAAACTGTGCAGTCTAAAGCAATAATATTAATATTAATAATGAACTAGTAACAAACCTACGGTTTACGAAAAGGGCCATTTGCAGAAAGTGACGCTACGACCGACGCCGCGAATAAATAAAATGATGATGGTCACACACGTCAACCGTGTTTTTTCCGTTGGTTTTCTTTCTGCCCGCAGCGAATAGGGAGGGAATGAGGTTAAAGGTGCATTCGTCTGGCCACGCTCGATGGTGGCGAAAACTATCACCATCGACTGACTTGAATCTGGGATCCGCGAATTGGACGCAACCACGGCGCAGATCGAACGCGAAGGGCGCGGACCCCTTTGACGTATCGGGGGGAGCAATTGTCGTACGAAAAAAAAAATAATAAAGCAAATCACTTACCAAAAACGGAACACAAATTAATACAACTATTTGAAAAACGTGCTACAAAATTGAGGACACTGACGCTAGAAAGCAGCCGGTGTTTTTATCGAAAGCGTTTGTTGGCGGCGGTGGTGGGGACCACCGACCTGAAGTTTGTTACGAGACGCGGTAGTGGTATTAAAGTTTTAAAAACAAAATCACCAACAGTGAAACCAAAAAAAAGAAACATGTACTAGCGCATCAATCGATAGCCCTTGCCGAAGAATATTTCAACTTCTAAGCTTTCAAACAGTTTATTTCTCATTACATCAGAATTTTCAATATTAATTACATACAGGATGCGCCATCTTATTTTTTAACACCGGAAATCCGTGTGCGAAATAATTCAAAAAATAAGCATTGCTTTAAATATGATCACAAAACAATAATAAAAACAAATCACCAAAAACTAATAGGGTTGATTATTTTTTTGAAATTTTATTTTGGCTACCCTGTGTGTGTTTAAACATAATTAAAAACTAATCAATTATGTTTATATTTAAATACTAATAATAAATTCATCAAAACTAAATAATACGATTATATTGATTTATACAAAAACTAATAAAAACCCTACAACTAAACCTGAAAATATAAATAAATTCGCTTTTTTTCTTTCTATAAGGCATTATTGGTGTTGTACAAGAATATATAATTATGTTTCAGTTGTGAGGAATTGTTGAAATGGTTTTCCTATTGCGGTGTGTTTCTGATATGCCCGCTTGCTGCTGTTTAACTTGTCCTGAAATTACGTATCTTTGGGCAACTAAGTACGGAGGACTGTATCCTTCCTCGTATTTCGTATCCTCGAAGAGAACCTCGTATTCATCCACATGCGTCGCCGGGCATTTATTGATTATCGCTTTATAAAAGCAAGTCGTTTGCGGATACAGTGCCATAACTGAAATTATAATCATTGTTAATAAATTGTATTATGTTGCAATCCTGTTTACCTATTGTTCCTTGTGGAAATAGAGCTTCTTGATCGGTTTCCGGATTTGCTCTCATTAGCGGTAAAGGGATGACAAACTTCTTTGCTACCACATGCCTCTTGATCTGGTTTCGTTCTTCAATGATATCATCCACTTCGTATTTGTTGGTGCTTGGATTGAAAGTGACAACTTCTGCCAGTATCAAATTAACGCCATCCCCAGCAACTTCCACCCAACTGGCAACCATATCACCAACCTTAAATGAATAGTTAAATGAAATTCGATGATTACAAACGTTTAATTATAAATTACCTTCGCATGGTATCCAGCTTCTGCTGGAGTTGCACCACATAACGGTGGTGGTTTTTCACCAATTTTACCCACAAACAGGGGCATCGTCTGGGCGTTATTCTTCAGCATTTTCATCCAAATCCCAGGCCTTATGCTCTCCTTATTTCCAGTTTGTCTCGCTTGAATGCGACGCTCATTTTTTATGTTCCTTATCTCCGTGATTTTGTTCAATGCTTCCCTCAACATTTCCTCTTGTTGCTCTGCATGATTTATGGCTGCTTTGTATAACGTTTTCAATTTTGTCTGTAAATGAAGTAATTTTTAATTTTTAACTTAATAATAATAATTAAATAATTGTATTACCTGGTATTGTGAAGATTTCTCTTCATCGGAACTTGTCTGATGTTTATATATAGAATTAATGCCGGTCTCGCATTGGTTTCTTTTCTTTTCTATCCCTTGGACTAAATCGAAAAGACACTTCAGCCTTTCCTGCACCTGCTCAGCGGCTATTGTATCTGGTGTAAAAGGCATATTTAAATATCGCAGGATTCCTCTTTTCCTAAACTCCTGCCAATCCTAATTGCATTCCACCAAGACAGTGAAACGATTAAAATCAGAGCCTATCGAAATAGAGATTAATAAGTTAATATTTCTAAAGATTTGTATGCTCTTACAATATCACGAAGATTCGTAGGCTTAACACGAAAATTTAGTAAATGTAAAAACATTGAAATAACCGAAACTAACCTTACACTAGCTGACTAAACTTAAGTTTGTTTACTAACAATATAGTATTGACAGTACGTCAAAAACTGAACTTTACGTGAATATGCGCATGCGCATAAAACCGAAAATATGTCATGGTTGTTCACCTGTGTTTCTCAAACTTTCTTTAGGTTGAATAATTACATTTTGAATAAATAGAAAATTGCTAAAATCGAATCAATTAATAATTTCAAAACAAAATAAAATAATAATAGTACTTTATTTTTATAATACTTTCAATAGCAAATCGTCTATGAATCACATGAAATAAAAAATAAGTTATGAATTGATATCATTCATAACATTAGTCTTGATATATTATTCATTTTTATTCTTCCAGAGTCGGATTTAGGACATTATGGGCTTGACTTAACGTTGGTTAATTAAAGTCCTCTAAATAGTGTAAGTCAAAAGTTAACTGTCTACCCTTGTTTGCTCCCTCCAGAATATATTTGATCAGTGGTTCTTAACCTTTTAGTAAAATGACGAATATATTCGCATCATGAAATTACTTGAAATATACATCCAGCACAAATAACTCCTACATTTCAAAGGGGTGTTTCAGCTGGAAATACATATCTATTTTGTTAATAAATATGAATTATACTGAAAATGATAGTTCTTCGGAAGAATCCAACAACAACGATCTCGTTGTCATTCGTTCTCTTCAGATGAGATGAATGTTGGTGCACCGAAGATGATGTTGAATTATCTATGGATGATTCAAATAACCATTTAGAAGAAATTCTTACAATAGAGAATGAATATTATATTGCAATGATCCATTTTTTCTTTACAATTTGCAAATTTTATTATGATGAAACTAATAAAGTAAGGAAGTAACGATGGATCAAAATTTAACACTAGAGAACATCAGAAGTCTTGGAAACCCGTCAGTATAGCGGAAATTGAAAAAAAAAAATAGAATTTAACTATATTGATCAAATAATATATGTACACCAACTTATGCATAAAAATGGCTATGAAACGAGATCGTTTTTTGAATATTTTAAAATATCTTCATTTCACCGACAATAACACCGCCATAAATGAGAATAGTTTGTTTTAGACGAAATTATCAATAGATTTAAAAGTGTTGTTAAACCAGGAAAATATATTGTGATAGACGAAAGTGTTATGTTCCAAGGATGGAATTCTGGACACAGTGGAATATTGTCTGTTGTAGTCTCAGTTGTTGGGAATTCAATGAAATTCGTTTGGTTTTACATAACTTTATTCGTTACTTGGTCGATCTGTGACTATGCTCAGATTCCTATAAGACTATGTTCATCTTTAAAGGTTTTACTGAGATTACTTCTAAATACTTATTGTACTTGCAAAGTTATTTCTTATTAATACGGACAGGATGGGAGTTTTAGGAGTAAGATTTTGAGAAGGCGCTCCGCTTCAGGCTACTGTTCTCCGTGGGATCTGTCTATTCTGCAGTTTGGTCTTATCAGTTGAAAATACGAAGAAACGTTACAAACGGTCTCTGCCTTCATTGGGATTTGTCTATTTTGCATATTGATTCTGTTAATGACCTATAATAGTCCTCAGTGGTACCCAAACTTAGTGGTTAGACACAACAAAAGTATGATAACAAGGCCTGAGTTTTCGACAGATTCCTGGAAAACGACACAAATATGGCATTAAATTATAAAAAAAAATATTTTTTCCCAGTGGTGGAAAAATGCTGAAATTATAAACATAGGGCATTGTCATGATAGATTTTTATACAAGCGAAACATAAACAAAAAAACGAGGAACCATTTTAAGCTTGAGGAACCGAAAATGAACTGATAAAAGGCCAGTTTCCTTGTTAACAACAAGCAACAAATATATTTGTATATAATTGATGGCGGCAGCGGAAAACTTTTTTTATTATAAAATTCAAATAAAAGGAGTTGAGGTTTCTGATCAAATAACATCATATTATAACTGTTTACGTAGGAGTGTTAAGTAGTATTGCAAATGATTGGTATATTCATAAAAAAATGGGATACTAGGAACAATATAATTTACTACAAGGAATCTCATTGAAGTTTGATCAGTTATGTATATTTATTTCTGCTTTAAATCGAAACGTTTTTAGATATTTAGAAAATTTAATGAAACTGTCTGTTGTTGAAAAAGATATTAACGCCGATGAGATTGAACTCTGCAGGGACACAAACATTTCGAAAATTTAGATTTCCAGCTTTGGATTACAAAACGATATTGATTTGACGTTCCAAGAAGAATTGATTGAAGTAAAGGAAAATTTGGTATCTAAAATCAAGTTTGAAGCAAGTGGATTTGCCAAATTTTGGAATTACAAAGAAATTCTTAAAAAAAAATAAGTTTTACCTAGTTCTTATTTGGTGATTTAAGATTATTATTAACGAATAACCAGATATAAAAGTATTATTAAAATCTCAAGAACTTTTGAATTGATGTTATTAACTAATAATTAAGAAGCTAATGAATTTGAATATACGTTTAATTGAGATAAATATTTATGTAAAACAAAATCCTTCAATCCTAGAAAAGCATAAAATGGATATGGCGTGAATGTGTATATGTATCTGCTCACTGAATTATATTGGATTCATAATACAACTTGTAACATCTTGCAGCTACAACAGTAATCCTAAAAAGATAATTTAGTTTTATGGAATTATGGAAATAGGCTGTTTAACTTGTCCTGAAATTACGTATCTTTGGGCCACTAAGTACGGAGGACTGTATCCTTCCTCGTATTTCGTATCCTCGAAAAGAACCTCGTATTCATCCATATGCGTTGCTGGACATTTATTGATTATCGCTTTATAAAAGCAAGTCGTTTGAGGATACAGTGCCATAACTGAAATCATCAATAATTTATAATGTATATTTAGTTGCATATATTATTGTTAACCAACTGTTAAAGCTAATGTTAATCAATTAGATTAGGTACTACCTAACGTTCCTTGCGGAAAGAGCGCTTCTGGATCTGTTTCAGGATTGGCTCTCATCAGTGGAAGTGGTACAACAAACTTCTTTGCCACCACGTGTCTCTTGATCTGATTGCGCTCTTCAATGATATCATCTACCTCATATTTGGTGGTGCTTGCATTGAAGCTGACGACTTCCGAAAGTATCCAATTGACGCCGTCGTCAGCAACCTCCACCCAACTTACAACCATATCACCAACCTCAAGGATCAATACAAGAATGTTAACAAGTTTTGATTTAAAAAAAAAAGTTAAATACCTTGGCATGATATGCAGGATCTGCGGCTATTGCACCGCACAGAGGAGGCGGTTTCTCACCAATTTTACCCACGAACAGTGGCATAGTCTGAGCGTTATTCTTCAGCATCTTCATGCAGATACCAGGTCTTATACTCTCCTTATTTCCAGCTTGTCTCGCTTGAATGCGTCGCTCATTTTTGATGTTCCTGATTTCAGTGATTTTATTCAACGCTTCCCTGAGCATCTCCTCCTCTTGCTCTGCATGATTAACAGCAGTTTTGTATAGCGTTTTCAATTTCGTCTGAAAAAGCCATCATTACAATCTCTATTGACTTATTCTGAGAAAGCAATAATTATAATCAAGAGCCCAAGTTGTTTGACAAGTAAAGCAGTTCATTTGAAAGGTTTATAAGTAAGAAAAGTTGTGACTAATCACAATGAAAGTATTTGCATACGTATTTATCTTTTTCATAATTGGTAGCTTGGTAAGTACGATAGTACTCAATATGTTAATAATATTTTGACTTCAAGCATTTTCAGGTAGACTTGAATGTGGAGGGAACGAAATCACTCATTGATGAAGAGCAGAAGATGAGGGAGAAACTTCTAAGAGGCTACTGCTACATATTTGGCACATGCTACAACTTTTTGTGTGACTGTGATGTAAAAAAGACTAATCATAAGCATAGTTAAACATTTTTTTTTGACATAATACATTAAATCATAATAATATGATTAAGTAGAAAGTTTTTCACGCAAGAAAAGTTTTTCAGGAAGAACGAATACAGAACACAAATAATAAATTTAAAATGAAACGTTTATTGTAACTACTGTTTAAATAATAAAAGAGATTACTAGTTGATTAATTAGTTGAAATGTAGAATATTAAGATACCTGATATTGGGAAGATTTCTCTTCATCAGGGCTGGTCTGATGTTTGTATATTGAATTAATTCCAGTCTCACATTGTGTTCGTCTCTTCTGTATCTCTTGGACCAAATCGAAGAGACTTTTCAGCCTCTCTTGGACCTGTTCAGCAGCTATTGTGTCTGGCGTGAAAGGCATACTTGAATGTTGCAAGATTTCTCTTCCCAGACACTTACGTCAATCCTAACAGCATTCCAATAAGATAATTACAAGCCAATACCTATTAAGATTAAGATAAATAAGTTAATATTAAAAGAGATTTAAACATTCCTATAATGGCTTTAATTTTACTTTAACAAATACATTTAATAATTGTATATAGACAAAATATTTAGACTGAAGTAAATGCAGATCGTTTTACCATTTTCCAACATGTCAGAAGCAATTGTTTTGATGAAAAATAACAAAAGAAAACAACCCCACATTTGATCGCATGCGCGTTTTTTTTTTTAATGCAGTGTATCCCAAACCTGAAATGTGTACTCGCATTTCTTCTCACAGTTAATTATTATATGTAAAAAAACGAATAAGAGAATCAATAGAAATACGGTTTAATGTATAGAATATAAATTGGAAAAATATCTTCCATTAAATATGATGTAATACAGGCAACTTTACTTACAACAATAGAATCACCAATCGAATGCTTTCACAACACTAAATTTGCAGTTTTCATATTGTTTTTAAACAAATAAAATAACTGCGACATTGTTTAACTCTGAAATTTTATTTGTATCAACATTTAACAAGAATTACATCTGTAAATTGGATTTCCTATTTGAATATACATTCATTCGGTTAACATTAATTGAACTATTTATGCGTGTTGAATATGTACGTTTTTCCTCGTCATCATTGAATTTTGTGCAATATATTTATATTTTTTAATATACGTTTGTAAAATCAATGACTAATAACTATCGTTTCAATAAAGTTTAACTGTTTTTTCTTTCCCTTCGTTTATGTTAAAAATGTCTTACAAATAACAAATATATATCTTATAAATCGTCTTAAAACAAAAACGTCAATATAAATAAATTTTTCTAAAAAAAGAAAATGTTGGCAGATATTTCATTAGCAGCGAAAAGAACGTCTTTCGGCGCCTTTCGCTTTTTGCACTTCAGTTTAAAATCTAATAAAAAGATCTACTTTTTATTATATTTAGTGTATTATATTATAGAAATCAATTAATATATGATTCGTTGGTGTTTTAACACTTTCATTACTATATTTATATATATTTATGACTCAGTCCAAAAAGGTAATTTTGATTATTTTTTATTAATAAATTCTGAGACTGAAATTCGCTTTTCGTATATGAATAAAAAAAAAGTTAAAAGATATTGTCAATAATTTAGGCAGAAATGTATTATTTTTTTTTCATTCTTCATATTATGACACCTTCTTTTAGCATTTTATGCATTATTAAGTAATTGCTACCATTTAATGTCGTGATAATATTTATCACGTTAATTTCATTCAATTGTAATTGAATTTATTTAATAAATCCAATATACTGGAAATAAATATAAAGAAAAGTAATTAATCAATGTTATTCATGAACTGAAATTGAATTTTGGTTGAATTCGCTAAATTCTGGCTGTAACTGAAGAAATGTTTAGTTTGTTTTTGGTTTGCGTCTGGTTTCTTGGACGGCAGCGACCAAGCTTTTGACGGCCTCTTCGTGCCCTTCGAAACTATCGGCTTTCCGTATGGGAACCGGATCCGGCGCGGACAGTTTCGGACAGGCGTGGTGCCGTCTCTTCGGTGGGAACGTCTCCCAGCTGCGTTGCTTCTGCGCTAAAGTTTGGTTTTTATTCCTCCGATTTATGACAACCACCAGCGTTTTATCAGTACCATCGTAACTTGAGCGTCTGCTGGAAGTGCTGAGCGAATCGGCGGAATCGTGCAGAGAATAGAAAACGTTATCTTCGCCGTCGCTGTAAGGATACACCTTCGTCGCTTTTCTCTGCTTGGATTGCGACTGCAGTTTGGATTTGTTGCGGCACTTGGGACTGCTGGGACTGGACCGCGTCTCGTGCACCAGCGCCTTCACGTTTTTTGAGCCCTCCGTGGGCATCCTCTGGTAGTCACACTTCTTGCCCTCCTGCGTACAATTGATTTTATCACAGCTTTTGCCTATCTTCTTGTACGTAATCCTGTGGTGTTTCTGCCCCAGTTTGGCGATTTGCTCAAGATCGCTCTTGCTCAACTTGCGCGGATCTATCTCGGTATCGGACTTGGATGAAGACTGCTTTTCCTGCTGCTGCTGGTGCTGCTGCTGAGGTTGCGACTGACGTCTGCACATGATGTCGTGTATCTTTTCTTTGATATGTGACTCCAGCCGATCGATGTTCAGCTGTTGCGGCGAGAACTTCTTCGGCTTTGAGGGCGTCGTCGTCGCGGACTTCTCCACCTGCGACGTGGACTTGCTGCGCTCTCTATCCGGTTGATTCGGTCTCACCTTCTCGATGAGCTGTCCGAGCAGTCTACTCCTCGAGCGCGGTATTTTACCCGTTTCCGTTTGTAGCCTCCCGATGTGCTCCAAGATGTTCTGCAGATGCTGAGCTTGCTCAGCAGCTTGCTCGCTCTGCGAGGTCTGCGCTGGCGTTAATGTCCTTATGTACGGTTCCAACTGCTGAGCAACGTTATTCAGATGCTTCAGTTCGTTTCGAAGCGTCATCACATCGGCCCTCTGGCAACTGAACACTTCTTGCTCGACTCTCAAACGCCAGAGCTGTTCGTCCCAGGATTTATCAAAAATCGAGGCCATACGATCCAATTCCTGTTGTTGCCTTTCCAAACTCTGATCCAACATATTACAATCAATACTTAACATTTCGTAGCGAGTTGCTAGCGGTGGATTTTGAGCTTTACGAATTGCCGTGATATCTTTATGCAATTCACTGACCTTGTCTTTAACGGAATTGAATTGCTGGTTCAGATCTCTGATCTGCGACTCAAATGAACGGCAGTGGGACGCGAATGATGTATCAGAGTCCAGCAGTTTCGATTTCAGAACGTTTTGCTGTTTCTTTGTTGGAGGCGGTGCACTTTCGTACACCCTTGCACTTGATGATCCTAAAACACAATTATAACATTAACAAACAGAATTATAAATATAGAAATTGTAATAAGGGACAAAAATATATTAATGATTCATTTCTTGGACAAATTAAAATGATGATTTTAATTTAGAAAACGGCTGTCTTTCATAACTAGCTGAAGTTTCAAGAAAATGTAGGAAATAAAATTAAACTACTTTCAAAAGCGTTAATAGTGATAGCAAAGACATTTTTACTGAAAAAATCTATAAATCGGCTAAAGAATAACTTTACAATTCGGTGTACATATATTATATTAGAGATACTCGTCAAATTCGGAAAAGTTGCTTTTTACTCGTCGATTTTGGCATAAATTTAAATTAAATTGCAAATATGAAAATTAGAAAATGAACAGCGAAATATGTGTATTGTTGAGCACGGAATTGCAATACTTTCATATATTTTCGAATTACCTGCAAGTTCAGCAAGATGTTGGCTGACAGCGGTTTGTCCGATCCACGGTTCGAGCGATTGCGCAAATTCGCTTCGGTAATTAGTTTTGATTGATGAAGATTGTAAAGATCTAAGCAGAACAATAAAGTAGAATAATAGTAAATTAAAGATGTCTTGATGCTACCACTCACCTAACGGGTTGGCTCAGCTGTCCAACGGCGGACAGACGTTCAATCAGAGATGGACATAACTCCAAAAACTGATACTTATTAGCAGCCGAAGTGAATGTCGTGCATAAGACCAAATGCAATTGCAGCACCGGCATCACAGTTCCTATATCAATCAGCGTTTGTTCGATACAATTACGAAACGCAAGAGCGTATAATTAATAATTTAATAATTACCTAGTACAACAAGTTGACTTCTGTACACCCTGTCTTTGCTCTCGTACTGTCTCTGCACCTCCATGATCATAGCGGCGTGCGTCTTGGCCATAGCTTCTTGCATACCCTGGCAGAAAGTGTTGATCGTATGCTTCTCTGCATCCATGTTCTTCCTCAGCTCATCCATTAAACCTTTGAGTGCGATGATGCCGTCCCTCACCGAAGTCTGCAGATCCATTATAGCGTTTTGACCACGCTCCAGACGTTTCGCAGCTTGGGTATGAGCCGTCTCGATGTCCACGCATTGGGCTCGCACTTCGTTAGGTGTATCACGGAAGCAATTCACGCATAGCATAGCATTCTGCATCGGGGAGTACATGATGTACTGCTCCCCGTGCTGCGGACACTACAACATAAAACCAACGTCCCAAACATTCGTTAATCCATCATCATAGCATGTGTTTGTATTCTGGTCATCAAATAAATCTACAAAAATAACTTCTTCTGCAAAAATGAAAAAACAAGTCTTAACATCTCATTATTATAATATTACCCATATTCCCCCATATTCATTATGAAGTATGCATAATCTCCATGACTACTATAGCTTGATTGGCCTTTACTTACAATTATCTCTGATTATCTACATCTAATTACAATTAAACTAATGATATTAAATAATGTAATGATGAGAAACATAAAAACATCCAAGACGATATACCAACATAAAAGTATAGCTAAATTTAGAATCGCGCCCTAATTTAGTCGGCTTCAGTACACAGTCTATCAGCAAACAAAGACGACCCTCCCTATAAAATAATATCTCCGATTGAAAAATACTACGAAAAATCAATCTAAACTCAGACATATTGTTTAGCTTGTACTTGGATTGAAAATACAATATTTTTTATACTACGAATCGTTACATTATTAATCGATAAGAATCGTTTAAAGACCTGGCGTTTCCACTTACGATGCTATTTCTAGATGATGCTTTTGTTGAGATCGATTTCGTTAATTACATTTGAGATAATTTATCATCTAGGATTCTAACAGATTGAGTGCATGTACAACTTAATCTGATGATGTCTTGGATTAGTTACACGCAATTAATATACAATAATAAGTGATTTAAATGTATTTTTTAGATCAATCTGTTAATTTATATCATGACAAAGTTCGTATCTGTTAAAAAAAAATATATATGTTGAAATCATTAATCACAAAGAAAGAATGATTTTGTGTCTGTTGATATAGCGTAGTTTACTAATAAATTTCAAATGTTAAATGGGATTCAACTTAAAAAATAATCCAATTGAAGATGTTCTATTAGCGCATAATTAATCGGACAATGAATGCTCTTATATTTGGAATCATTTACGTCAGTGGTTTTCAAACTTGATGTTACTACGACTCCCTCAAAAGTATGTAAAATATATATACATATATATATAAAATATATATATAAATATATATAATATATACATTCCTATGCTCTTATCCATATTGCTGTAATACGCGTTCCTTTTATGAAATGGGAGGCGCCAAATGATT